>NW_026652296.1:37432854-37484557 GCF_009828535.3 Hylobates moloch
ATCACATTCCGGGTACTGTTGTGGGGTGGGGGGTGGGGGGGGGGCGGGGACAGCATTAGGAGATATACCTAATGCTAAATGACGAGCTAATGGGTGCAGGAAATCAACATGGCACATGGATACATATGTAACAAACCTGCACATTGTGCACATGTACCCTAAAACCTAAAGTATAATAAAAAAAAAGAAAAAAAAAAAAAAAAAAAAACAAAGAAAGCCAGGAGGCGAATGGTCTGACAGGGACAGTGGGAAGCATCTGCTTCCATTTCCTCTCCACCCCAATGGGATTTAACAGAATCTTTGGGATGTAGGAATGAAGCAGCGCCCAGGAGGCCATGAGCTAGGGAGATGTAAGTCTGGGCCTCACCCTGTCGGGGGAGGGTGTGCTTAGCGATTCAGGCTTTTGCTGGGAGACAGGTGCAGAGGGCAGAGCAGCAGGTGCCCAGGAGTGGTGATTGGTGGAAAAGTCTTCCGTGCAGCGAGGTGCTCATAATTTTCCACATGGATAAGAGATCTCTTTTCACACAAGCAACCACCACCCAGGCACACAGTGAACAGCTGACTTTGTGTAAATCATTCCCTTTTCTGACACAATTCTCTCTTCCTTCAGGAAGTTTGGGTTGAAGTTGCGGCTCTGTACAGGGCTCTCCCCACCATCTCCCTGTGTGTCTGCTCCCTTGGAGGGGAGCAGGAGGCAGGGAAACTGAGAGTGAGGAGGTGCTTCTTCTGGGCCAAGAGATGGGCAGTGAGCTGTGTCCTGAAGCCACTGGATCTTTAGAGTAGTGCAAAGGAGTCCCCCGATCAGGTCATGTTGGAAATATTAACCTCTTCTAAGAGTTCTTTTAACATGAACTACACACCAAATCGGTGGTAAAACACTGAAACTGCAGAGGTTAGGAACATCTCATCCAGCGTAGAGAAATCACTCTGCAAGGAGAAGTGAGTGCATCGGAGGCCTGGGAAGTGTGAGACAGTGCAGTCTTTCCCTGGGCAGGTGGACGCTCGGCACAACAAGCACAGATGGACCAAGATGCTGTGGGTCCTGAGGCTCCTGTGATATAGGGGCTCCCTGCGTGGAAAATAGAGCGATATTACAATACAAAAGAAAGCACAAAAGTTAATGTTTGTTTACGAAGAGAAAACAAATTACAGCAAAATATTCATTTTTTAAAACGCTGAGATATACTACAAACATCTACAAAATCCAGAAAATAACACACATCCAAATGCAACCAGTCACCAAAATCAGTACTGTAGTCAACATACTCAATATTGGCTTGTTGCAATAAGGGAATACAGTCACATCAAGGATCCTCAGATGACTCAACAAACAAAGGAAAGGAGGTTATCATAGGATTGGAGGAAAGGATTTTGAGGCTGGATTGATGCACTCAGAGTATGACAGGCCTCCATGTAAAGGAGCCAGGGTCAGGTCTGGTCTGCAAAGTGGACCTAGGTCCTGTGTCCTCAGAACCCATAAAGTCCAGCCAGATGTGGAACATTCTTTCCAGAAACCCCTTCTCTGTAGCTCTGTGCTTCTGGTTAAAGGTGGACCTAGATCCTCCAAGCAGTGGGATGTTCTTCTTACTCATAAGCAAAGTTTCTGACAGCCCCGACGCTAGAGACCAAGGTCTTCCATTGAGTCAGAAAGCAGTCATCAGCCAAGGAAGAGTCTGCTTGACTTTTCAAACCTGCAGCTTGAGAGAAACATTGTTTCCTGTTCATGATGCCACTGGCTTTGTCCTCATCAGTCTGTCCATCCACCCTGCAGATGAAAAGGCAGATTTGTCTTTCCTTAATCCACATGATTTGTACTCTCATATAATTTTTTTAATTAATTAGCTACTTGACACAAACACATAATAATTTCTTCCTATGTTTCCTACTTAGCTAAGGAATCACTGCTTGCCTCATCATATGACATTGATTTGGTAACAGAATTTTCTATAAATATAGCAGAAATATAAGCCAGTTTTTCCACCAGCAGGTTTGATCACTTGTAAAATTAATGCCATATAATGTTTTCATTCTAATTTAAGACTCGTAATTGTAATATCATGCAATTTTTTTGATTATTGTCTAATTTGGAAACGCCTCTTTCAGTTTCCTTTCATAGGTGAGCTGTAAGATTTTAGTACTTTCTAAATGTTCTTGACTTAAGATTTAGGATCTTAAAGACTCTATTGACAATGTCACTATCACAGCCTTTTAAAACTGTCACTGTTGTAGTGAACTTCAAAATTGTGTAAATGTATCATTGTGTGCTATATTGATTAGCTTGTTGAATGTGCAGGAGGAATTTGTCCTGAAACAAGTATCTCTTCAAGCTGTCTCACCTGTTGGTTGCTATTTTACATCTGTGTTGCCTGGAGCTGCCAGAGGTCATCAGGATAAGAGGGGGAAGGAGGGAGGTTCCCGTCTGTCGGGTCTGTGCCACGCACATGCATATGTCCTTGCTGCGGGCAGTTTCAAAACAAAGGTCTGTGCTCTACAAATGTCAAAAATCAAGATTTCTATCAAAGTTCCCATCAAAAGTAAAAACAATTACATGGTGCACTAATTATATATATAAGATTAGTGAGTACATTTTCAACAGGAGAAAACTTCCATTTTTGACTAGGTGTCAGAAAGAACCAGATCATCCATTCACAATTGCCCATGATTCTGCTAGGAATAATTTTCTACACAGTGGCTTCTGGCTCCACACATTGCAAACCTTGTTTCCTCTACACCGATCACAGGCTTTCCATGTGTGGTGCTGGGAGATGTTCTGATCCAGGAACCACCTCTGTCCCTGCTGCTTGGGGTCAAATCCTAGACGGATGGTGGGGCCAGGGCTGGGGCCACTTTTACAACAGGATCTCTAGAGACAACATAACTATGCCCAGGAGTGAATGAGAACCACAGGAGTGTGTTCCCCTCACCCCAGGTTAAATGCGTCCCAGCTCGGCTTCCTCTTAGCCGGATACCAAAATGCCTGTGTCCGCCCACACAGCATGCAGGAGGAGAGTGGGAAAGAGAAAGTCAGAGTAAATAAAGGCAATGCTCTTAAATAACTGCAGTTTAAATACTTGACTTTTTAAAATTGTACAAAACATCCAGCCAAGAACACCTGTTGCTCGGCCCCACTCAGACCCTTTTCTGGGGTTGTGAGGAGCCCTGCACTTAAATATCTTTAGCTTCCTGGAAACTCCCCTCTGACAATAACATGGGCAGACTCCGGTATTCTTGCATAGTGGATGGGCAAAGAGGAAGTCCAGAAGGAGGCAAATCCACCAATCACAAAAGTAGAAGGAGACCTGAAGAAGAGATGAGGGAAAGAGAAACTCATGTAGAAGAAATCTGCAGAGGCATTGGGACCTGCTGAGAGGGCTTTTGGCTGCATATAAACAAAGTTCCCTATTAAGAATGTCTTGAATGCAAAGGGAATGTTCTACCCTCATGATAAGAAGCCCTTAGGTGAAGCAGGCTCCAGAAACAATTCCCAGCATGTAGCTCTGCTTCCCTGGGATTCTCTCAGCCTTACCTTTCTGTTCTTGAAGCTTCAGCCCTGAGCTGGTAGCAAGGCGGTTGCAACAGCTCCAGACATCATGCCATCAACACCAACATCCAGAGGCAGAAAGAGCCTTGGGAAGAGCCTCTGTTCCACACCTCCTTCCTGAATATGGGGAGGCTCCTCCTACCCACTCCCTAGCTCACCACCCCTGCTGTCTCATTGGTCAGGTCTGGTTCACATGCCCACTCCCTACACCAATTCCTGTTAGGAATTCACATCATTCATGGTGTCACCAACACTCAGTGAAACCCGTGGATAAGGCAGCATCCTGGTAATAGCACAAACTTCAACATGATTAAAACTATGTCACCACTGTAGACTGGTCAATAAATTAGGGTGCACACGTGTGTTGGAATAGGCATTAAGAAGAATTAGATAAGGCTATATGTGTTACAATGGCAATAATTTTTAATACACTTTGAATAGATTTTTATTGAAAAAAGGTATATATGGTATGCTAATACAAAGGTCTTTGTGAAAACAAAACTAAGCATACATGTATATGAGTGTGTATATAGACATGTATACCCACACATACACATATGTATATACACATACACATCAGAGAGAGAGAGAGAGGAAAGAGAGGCATTTTTCCAGGAAGAAAGAAAAGCATAAGAAATTATTAACTGTGGATATCTTTGAAGAGACCTTGTAGCACGAGTAGGAAAATAGGTGGTTTGGGTTTTATTTTTTAAATTTTGCATCTTTGTGGCTTTGTGGTCCATTTGAATATTATTACAATCTCTGTGTGTTCCAATTATTTTTAAATGTCAGCCATGGGTGTTTGGGTGATAAGATTATAGGTTATTTTTCATTGCATCCTCCCTATGTCTGTATTTTTAAAACTAACAAATGCTATAGCTGAATGTTCTATTGGCGTGGTTGATATGCCCGCATAGGCACATTAACTATGAGTTAACGGGAAGTTGATTTTCAGTGTAAGGTGTTTCCACATGCTCCCTGAACTATGACAGCCGTGCAGTATTCAGTATATTTTTCCTTGTTTCTCTAGGCACTGAATGTCTCTGGATATACCCTTGCTCAGCTATAGTGTGAGCCCCTGGAGGAAGTGTCCTATGTTCTACTCCCATTGAATGTGAGGACGTAGGCTGCTGCCCAGTCCAGTTGAAAGGAACGAACATGAGAATCTCAAGATGTCGGTCTGCATTTAATTTCAGTGCAAGTTCACAGCATTGCATTCACATCCCAGCACCCATAATTAAACATTGAAATGGTGTGCAGCCACTGATCCCATTAGAAATCTGATGAAAAATTTAGAAATGGTGTGTGTGTATGTGTGTGTGTGTGTGTATACACTCTCCTGCACAAGCACATTTATAACCTTCAGAATTCAGTGGAGTTTCTACAGGCTCTCTATGGATCTACAGAAAGAAACCTTGTTCTGGAAACCTGACCAGCCATTCTCCATTCCCTTCCTCCTGCCTGCTCTCAAGTGCAAAGACTGAAAGTATCAGCCCATGAATTTCTTAGCCTTCCTCAGCCCTGCAGGCACAGGACTCAGATCCAGACAAAAACATTTTTTTTTTTTTTTTTTTTTTGAGACGGAGTCTTGCTCTGTCGCCCAGGCTGGAGTGCAGTGGCACAATCTCGGCTCACTGCAAGCTCCGCCTCCCGGGTTCACGCCATTCTCCTGCCTCAGCCTCTCCGAGTAGCTGGGACTACAGGCGTCTGCCGCCACGCCCGGCTAATTTTGTGTATTTTTAGTAGAGACGGGGTTTCACTGTGGTCTCGAGCTCCTGACCTCGTGATCCGCCCGCCTCGGCCTCCCAAAGTGCTGGGATTACAAGCGTGAGCCACCGCGCCCGGCCGACAAAAACATTTAAGACTTCAGCCAGGTCACTACTAAGAGAGTCTATACTGAATAAACAGAGAGACCCTGGGGACAGTCTGTCTCCCACTGTGTGTGTCTCTCTCACTCTCACTCTCTCCCCACCCTCTTCTCACACCTTGTGACCTCCTCCTGCTCCTACTGCTCACCTTTCAGGCTGTAGTGTGGGACAGGATGCCTTGGGCTATGGTGTCCACCTTTCACTTATGAGCCATGTGCTCAAGAACAAGAGCACAATGAACAATGGAGAAGATGGAAGGAAACCACCTAGGCCCCTGCTGAGGACACTGCAGCAACTCTGTGAACACCACCCCACGACCTTTGGTAAATGACCAGTGTTGTCATGGGAGAGGCAGCCAGTGTTTCTCAGGACTCCTGCTACCTGCAGCCAGAATGCTCCCAGGAACAATGGAGCTCACACACTGCTAAGTGTCCATCCCAGAGCCAGTGTTTCAAATAAGGCTTATTGTGCAACAGGAACAAAATTTAACTGAAAATTGTATGACCTGGCACCTTGTCCTCAACCTCCCTCCTACTTATTTCCTCAAAAATGCAAGGAGTTATGTTACCTGCTCAGCCTTCCTCATCAGATGTATTAAAGAAAATTAGGTGAGTGAAACTATTTCACAAGAAATTAGGTGAGTAATAATATTTCACAAAGTTCAATACAGATAGAAGCTTTGGTTTTCATTTCACTGAGATTGGAGGAAGGATTAAAAATGTTCCAGTTGAATAAGAGATTTTTGAAAAAAGGTGAATTTCCAGTGAGGCTGGAAAAAAAATTGGAAATCCAATTTTTTTTTTTTTTTTGAGCAGATCTCAGGTCTGAGAACATTTGGAACATCCTACCTCTCAAATCCTGAGAAGGGGAGATATCCAGTCTCCTAGACAGGAATTGTCCCATCCTCAAAACGTTCACAGACCTAATGCCCACTATAGTTAAAAAGGCAGGATATTCTGTGCTGTGGGTCCTGACTTCACCATCTCTTGGTTAGGGTTCCTGGAAACAGACTCAGATGGAGATTCACGGGCAAGAGGCTCACTGAGGCATGTGCTGGGAGGCAGGGATGTGGGGTGGGGCAGAAGGAGAAGTCAGGCTGGGGTGCAGCTCAGCAGAGGCCACAGCCAGGCCCATGGAGAGCTCTGCAATAGGGATGGCCTCAGAATGTTAGTGTACTGAGGCAGAAGAGTTGAGACTTTGTACCCCCACATAGACCTTTTATTCAATATAGGCAATTCCAGGAGGGGCATGAACTTGAACAAAGCAGCTTCCTTTGACTCAGATCACTTCCCACAGAGGGACTCAGCTGTGAGCCATCAGTGGCCACACTCCCAGCAGCTGAGAGAATGAAGTCTCACTGGTGAAGGGGAAACTAGGGGACAGAGCCCCACTGAGAGAGTGAAGGATGCAATCTCTAGGAGACTCAGTTAACTCATCTGTCCAATGGGAAAAATCATAGTCATTACTGCATATGATCATTTAATAAATAAATCAGAGTATACTTGAAAAGTGACTTTGAGTTTTGAATGATGTTAAGTAACTGTTCATTATCAAAATATGCAGACCACAATCAGAATAAAATTGGTGACACCTGATCTCAGTTCACATTCCCTAATGTGAAGCACAATGAATTACTCAGCAAGTGCTTCTTAACCGACTCTTGGGTGTCTTGTGTGGTAATAAGTCCTAAGAATAAAACGACCGATGAGATATGACCTCTTGCAAATGCAAACAGGTGTATACATGAGTTAGTTAAAAATGAGGGAAAGGAAAAGACAAGATTACCCTGGTTGTAGAAGATTTTCTCATATGCCTCGAAAGCTCTGAAGAATCAAGTTGAATGTTATGAAAATCAGTATAGTTGTTTGGCAACATGGCTGAATCCATGGCAAAAATCCAAACATCAATAGCTTTCTTAGATACTAGCAAAAACTAATTGGGATGTGTATTGGAAAAAAATTTAATTTCTAGCAGCAAGAAAATGGCCAGAAATATTTTTAAAAGATACATGTTTTGTACAATAACGTTCATAACAACAGCATTGCAGTATTGATAATAGCCAAAAGGTGAAAGCAACTCAGATATCCATTGATAGTTAATAAAAATGTGGTGTATCTGTACAAGGAAATATTCTCCTACTTTAAAAAGGAAGGAAATTATGACCCATGCTGCTATGTGGATGAACCTCAAGGACAATTTGTTAAGTGAAATAATAAGGTCAGACAAGAAAAAGACAAATACTGTATGATTCCAGTTATATCGGTACCTACAGTAGCCACATTCATAGAGACAAAGTAGAATGGTGATTACCAGAACTTGGCAGGAAAGGAGAGTGGGGAGTTAGTGTTTAATGGGTACGGAGCTTCAGTCTGAGATGGTGAAAATTCTGTAGTTGAAGAATGGGGATGGTTGCACACTAACATGATATACTTAATGCTACAGAACTCAACACTTAGATACAGCTAAAATGGCAGATTTTATGTTATCTATACTATACCATAATAAAATATATTTTAAGAGACATGCAAGTTCTCTATGAAGAATAAGAAAAATTTACTGAGAAGAGAGAGAAATGAACTATATAAGTAGAGCTTTATAATTTATTTTGTATGGGAAGAACAAATATGGTGAAGGTGTTAATTTTATTTAAATGAGTCTGTAGGTTTGTATGTGCTCTATTATAAATACATTTTAATAATTTTAAAGGTACTAAAAGTCACTTGGAAGAGTAAACAGAAATAGCTTAGAATATTTAAAAACTACTAGTGATGCCAAATATTAAAATATATTATAGAATTAAAAGAATGTGATGATGATGCAAAATAAACACTGCACATAAATCTGTTGGTTATTGCCTGTCATGGCCATCAGTTCATAGCCTATTTCGAGAAGCGCCACATGCTGAGTCCCACTCATGGTGCTGGGTGCTGGGGAGGCTGCAGACAGCAGCAACCCCCAGGGATGGGCAGCTGTCCTGCCAGGCACCACCAAGGAAGAGCCCGCCCCAGCCTAGGAGGATGGAGGTCCGAGGTAGGGGGGCTTCCTGTGAGTGATGGCACCTGTGCTGAGACTGTAGCCTAGGAGTGAGAATGAGGAAGAAACGTGAGGCAGGAGTTTCAGAGGGGAAAAGAAGGAGGCTGAGAGGGCACAGTCTGGCAGGGGTCTTCAGGACTCCCTTGTGGAGGGTCACCGTGTGGGAAGTGCAGGCTGGAGGGGGCAATGCTTTGTGCACAGAGGGCCTGTGAGTCACACTAGTGAAGTCGAGGGTGGTTGCCCTACAGACATTTTAAGCACAGAGCAAAAATGAAAGGAGTGTTCAAGAGACAGCAGTCGAAGCTTTGAACAGAATTGATCTGAAAGGGAAAAGTAATCAGACATTGAGGGGATTGTGGTCACATTTTGGGGCTCATGAGACTGGAGTCGTGGCAGCCATCCAGGAAGCAGCCCCTTCCACAGCACAAGACAGTTGGCCTGGCCTGCCACTGGCCCTGTGAGTTGAGGTCAGCCTGAGGCAGCCTCAAAAATGCACTTGTTGGCTGGGCACGGTGGCTCATGCTTGTAATCCCAGCACTTTGGGAGGCCGAGGCGGGCGGATCACGAGGTCAGGAGATCGAGACCACGGTGAAACCCCGTCTCTACTAAAAATACAAAAAAATTAGCCAGGCGTGGTGGCAGGCGCTTGTAGTCCCAGCTACTCGGAGAGGCTGAGGCAGGAGAATGGCGTGAACCCGGGAGGCGGAGCTTGCAGTGAGCCGAGATTGCGCCCCAGCACTCCAGCCTGGGCGACAGAGTGAGACTCTGTCTCAAAAAAAAAAGCACTTGTTGCACAAGTAGACCCTGGCCTCAAGATCACCCTGCCATGGCCTGCTGTCTGCACACCTGAGAAGCTTCGATGTTGGAGGGATTTCTCCTCTAAACACAAAGCTCCAGTTCCCCCTGAGTGCCATTCCACAGGCCCTGTAATGATCAGTAACAGATGTAGTGTCTTGTTTGGCCTCACTGCACATTGAAGACTGAGCAATACACTCCTTAGTGATTCATTTTCAAAACGCAAAAGCACAATCTGCAAATAGCAATGGGATAAGACCCCTCAGGGAACCAGTGGCCTGGCTCTCCCAGCATTCTGAAAAGAACTGCATCTGCAAGAATACAGGCCAGTGAACAATGAAGACCTGTGTGTTACTATCTGAGTTCCGCACCTAACCATCCTGTGAAACAGCTCCAGGGCTTCAAAGCCAGGGTGACATGAAGTAGACTTGAAACCAAATCTGGAGTGTGAGACTCAAAATCTCCTTTTCCCTCAGACCTTTTCCCATCTGACTTCCCTGTCAAGCACCCCTTAGTTCTTTCAGCAGGAAGGCATCTTTAGCCCGTTGCTCATCATTGTTCTGTTATAAAGGATGAGGGTTCAAGTAGATTGGGGAAGAGCGGGAGGGAAGAAGGTAGCCTGTAGATAGAGAAGGCTGATCAGAAGATGTGAGAATGTAGAAGGACAGAACAAGGGGAATAGTGTAATGCCAGGGTAGTGAGCCTCGTGTTTGGACTAGAATAAAGTCTCAGAGATGCAAGAAACTTCTGAGACTGAATACATCCACTGTGACGGTGAAGTGATAACAGTTGCCACTCTGAGTGTCTGGCTGTGGTAGTGAAGTTTTCACCTGAGATCATCAGTTACTTTGTGGATGCTTGAAGTTGATTTAAGCTTTGGATGGTTGGATGGAGGTGTCCTTCAAAAAGCTAGACATACAAGTCTGAAGTTTAGGAGAGGCTGCACCATAATTATATATTTATATCTAAGAGATGCCCAAAAAAACACAGAACAGTAAAATGCAAAACCACTCTGAGTTGAAAGGAAGAAAGAGTAAACTTTTGGTAAATTCATCTTTGTGCAAAGAGATCATTAGATGAACTAATCTGAGATCAATACAAATATTTAGGTCATTTTACAGATGAAATCTTTGAAGATGGTAGAAGTTAAATTACTTCTCTAGGGGTCACACTAAAAGCATAACATGTAACTTAAACTAAAAGCAGATAGGTCCACTCCAAATCCTTTCCACCGCTTTGGGCTGAATTGTGCCCCAGTGGCACCAACACGAAAATTCCCGTGTTGAAATCCTAACCCCTAGTGCCTTGGAACTTTATCTTATTTGGAGATAAATTTTTTAAATATAGAATTAAGTTAAATGAGGTCATTAATGTGAGCCCTAATACAATATGCCCTGTACCTCCATAAAAAGGGGAAATTTGGACACAGAGGTATGCATAGAGGGAAGACTACATGAAGGGTCACAGGGAGAAACACATCTACAAACCAAGGAGAGAGACTTAGAACAGATGCTACTCTCAGCACTCAGAAGGAAAAAACGCTGCTGGCATCTTGATCTTAGACTTCTAGATTCCAGGACTGTGATTTTTGTTGTTTAATTCACGAGTCTGCAGTGCTTTGTCATGGCAGACCTAGCAAACCCATACCCTACCCTTCCTGCTCAGTGACACCAAACACTTTGCCCTGAGTATTGTCATCACAGAGGTATCAATATTCAGTTTCTTAAAGTTGTGAAAGTGGGTGGAATTCACTTTCAGAATAGCAGCAGACAAACTCAAAGGAGCTTTGGGTTTATTGAGGTGAGTTAGCTTGCAGTCTGACCTGAGCTAGCTATTGCTGATGTCCATATGTGACCCAAGCCTCTTTTTTCCTTTCAGAAGATGTCACCTGTGAAACATGATAGAAGTGTTTTGGAGATGGTAGAGATCTTATTGGGGTAGTATGTGTGAGATGAAGCTTTAGTTTTCAAGTACACTTTCAGAAGCACTTGATGGGTCTGTTAATGAATGTGGAGGGTTCCAAGTTGTCGGTGGGGCAGGGTCAATGAATGCTCTCCATATGAACCCATGAACGTTGGGTCTCTGTCCTGTGATTGCCATAAGCTCAGTTCTCCATGATTCACCATCTCAGTGCAGAAATTGCATTTCCATATGTGATAAGTCATTCTAAGTCTTTAGGAGCTCTTAACAAGATATATATGGCCATTGCAACTATTAAAGAAAGAACTATTTGTGGCTCAAGGGATCTTTCGGAAAGGGGCACCTAGGAGGTTTTGCATGGGAAGTTTCACCCAACTTTAATAAAACATCCATAATCTGGAAGTACTTTGTATTTTAGCACAGAATTTCTCTAATTGTATGAAAACGTAAATAAGCATGGGACATCCTACAAATTAATAGAACATTCTCTTCCTTAAAAAACAACAACAACAAGCATTTAAAAAAGAAGAAAATTTTCAGGATAAGTGTTGATAGAGATCCCATGCATTTGGTTCATATGTCTCCTGTTTTCTTCTTCACTTATCCTTTTCTCTTATTTGTATTTTCTACTTTCTTCTATTTTTTCTGCTGTCCTTTTTCTTTTTTCTTTTTTTTTGAGACAGAGTCTCGCACTGCCGCCCAAGCTGGAGTGCAGTGGCACGATCTCGGCTCACCGCAAGCTCTGCCTCCCGGGTTCACACCATTCTCCTGCCTCAATCTCTTGAGTAGCTGGGCGTCTGCCACCCTGCCCGGCTAATTTTTTTTTTTTTTGTATTTTTAGTAGAGATGGGGTTTCACCATGTTAGCCAGGATGGTCTCCATCTCCTGATCTTGTGATCTGCCCACCTCAGCCTTCTAAAGTGCTGGGATTACAGGCATGAGCCACTGCACCCAGCCCCTATTTTTTCTCCTGTTCTAAATTAATATTAGAACATATTAGGTTGGTGCAACACATTAAATAATAAAAACGTTTTGGAAGTGGCAAGATGGCCAACTAGAAGCAGCTAGTGTGCATGGCTCTCACAGGGAGAAACAGAAGGGGTGAATAAATATAATATCTTCAACTGAAACATCCAAGTACTCACTGGGATTAATCAAGGAAACAACTTGACCCACAGAAAAAGAAGAAAAGCAAGACAAGAGAACAGCCCACCCGGAAGCAATACAGAACCAGGGGATCTCCACCTGCCCACGGAAGGGGTGAGTACATGATTGACATCAGGAAACCATGCTTCTCCCACATGTCTTAGCAACCCTCATGTCAGGTGATCTCCTTGTAAACCCACTTCACCAGGACCTTTAGTCTTCAGTCTGACAGAGAGAGTTGTGTGGAGTTTCAGCAGAGCAGCCACTCAGGCATGCGTGGAGACCCTGGAGCCTTAGATACTTGGGCTTTCCAGCAAAAATAGCTGCAGCTCCAGCAAAGTGGGATAAACTACTCTGTGTAACCCTAAATGTGGTTTGAATCCAGAGGGCTGAGCAGTAACAGCCCATGGTCCCCACTTCCATGGCACCTCACAAGACAAGACCCACTGGCTTGGAATTCCAACCAGCTGCTAGCAGCAGCATGGCACCTCCCTAAGAAGGAGCTCCCAGGAGAAGGGGCAGGCTGCCAGCCTTGCTATTTGGCCACCTTAGCTGTTCCAGCCTTCAGGCTTGGAAAGTCTGAGCCAACCTGGAAAGAAGGGATCCCTCAGCACAGCTCAGCTGCTCTATTAAAATGTGGCCAGTCTGCTGCTTTAAGCAGGGGCCTG
Source organism: Hylobates moloch (assembly GCF_009828535.3). Taxonomy (NCBI): domain Eukaryota; kingdom Metazoa; phylum Chordata; class Mammalia; order Primates; family Hylobatidae; genus Hylobates; species Hylobates moloch. The sequence continues at coordinate 37,445,826 of NW_026652296.1, forward strand.
ATCCTGTTTCTCCTCACTGGGCAGGACTTCCCAACTAGGGCCTCCACCCACTTCCACCTGAGCTCTCCAGCCAATACAGATCTGAATTCCCCCTGTGATGGTGCTCCAAGAGGGAGGAGTGTGCTGCCATCTTTGCTGTTTGGGTGACTTAGCCATTCCAGCCTTTGGGCTTTGAAGTGTCTCAGGTGGCCCAGGGGCTGAAGCGGATCCCCAGAACAGCACAGCTATTCTACCGAAATGTGGTCAGACTGCTTTTTTAAGTGGGTCCCAATCCCATTTCTTCTCACTGGGTAGGACCTCCCAACTGGGGTCTCCAGCCACTTTATACAGGTGCCTTTGGGCTGGCAATAGGTCCATACCTCCCTGAGACAAAGCTCCCAGAGGGAGGGAAAGGCTGCCATCTTTACTGTTTTGTAGCCTTCACTGGTGACATCTCCAAGTTCTGGAAAATCCAGGTGACTAGGGACTGGAGTGGGCCCAAGCATACCACAGCAGCCCTACAGAAAAGTGGCCAGATTGTTATGTGGGTGTCCATTCCCATATTTCCTCACTAGGCAGGTCCTCCAGGCCTGGGCCTCCAGCCATGCCCCACCAGAGCTATCAAGCCAGCAGCAACTCAGCAATTCTCTGTACAGAGCCTCCAGGGGCAACTGAAAGCCTCTCTGCCACTGCCCTTGCCACCTTTGCACTAATGAATAAGCAAATACCCTAAGTGCCTTAACCTCCAACAAGCTTCAGTACACCCAAGGAGAGGAGGTCAGTCTGTCTTCCAGGGGTCCCACACGACCCTCATAGTTCATCACCAGACAGGGAACCCCTGGCTTGGGCTCACAGCACAACCCTTCATCTTAGACTGATTGCATGGAGCAATTGGTGACCTGCATTTCTCTGGGATGGAGACCCCAGGAGTCAAGCAAAATGACTCTTGGCCACAACCACTACAAAGATCCCTTGCTCTGCTGCCTCTAAGCTGGGGAAAAAACATAACACTGGGATCACCACAGAGCTGCAGTGGGCAGCCTGGGAGTGCCAAGTCATGAACTATAGCCAGCACTCAAGGGCAAGAGAAACTCACACTTTCAGAGCACTGAGAGGGAACACAGCTGCAACTGTGAGAAAACACAGGGGAGCTACACAACAGAGCAAGAGGCTAGCAACTGACCATTAAGCCTAAGTGTCACCTACTGGATCACACCCCAAAGCTTCAACATCAAAAATACCTCACTAATATACCCACATCTGAAACCAGAGACAAGAAGTCAACTTCAAATAGACTCTACATAAAGACTCAACCTGGTGAAAACATTGATTTAAACAGTCTATTGACTGTACTCAATCTACACTGCAGTTAAAGGAACACCCACAGATGAAGATGAGAAAGAACCAATCCAAGAACTCCAGTAACTCTAATGGCCAGAGTGTCATATGTTCTCTAAACAATTGCACCAGTTTGCCAACAAGAGATCTTAACCAGGCCAAACTGGCTGAAATGACACAAATAGAACTCAGAATATGAAAAGAAACAAAGATCATTGAGATTCAGGGAGCATTGCAAAACCAAATCCAAGGAAAATAAGAATTAAAACAAAGTGATACAGGAGCTGAGGGACAAAATGGCCAGTATAAAAGATGGAGCTTAATAACACAATAACACAATGAATTTCACAATGCAATCACAAGTATTAACAGCAGAATAAACCAAACTGAGGAAAGAGTCTCAGAATTTGAAGACTGGTTCTCTGACGTAAGACAATCAGACAAAAATAAAGAAAAAAGAATAAAAAGGAATAAACAAATCCTCTTAGAAGTGTGGGATTATGTAAAGAGGCCAAATCTATGAATCATTGGCATCCCTGAAAGGGAGGGGCAGAAAGCAAACAACTTGGAAAATATGTTTCAGGATATTAACTATGAAAACTTCCCTGACCTTGCTAGAGAGGCCAATAGTCAAATTCAGGAAATACAGAAAACTCCTTCAAGATTCTACATAAAAATATCACCCCCAAGACACATAATCATCATATCTTCCAAGGTTGTAATGAAAGACAGAATGTTAAAGGAAGCTGGAGAGAAAGGACAGGTCACCTACAAGGGGATCCCCATCAAGCCAGCAGCGAATCTCTCAGCTGAAACCCTACAAGCCAGAAGAGATTGGGGGCTTATATGCAACATTCTTAAAGAAAAAAATCTTCAACCAAAAACTTTTAAATCCAGCTAAACTAAACTTCCTAAGTGAACAAGAAATAAGATCCTTTTCAGATAAGCCAATGTGGAGGGACTTTGCTATAACCAGACCTGCCTTACAAAAGATCTTGAAAAGAGAGCTAAATATAGAAATACCACTACCAGCTAGTACAAAAACACACTTACACACACAGACCACTGTCTCACTGTAAATCAACTACACAAGCAAGCCAACATAATAACCAGCTAATAGCACAATGCCAGGGTCAAATCCACATGCATCAATACTAACCTTTAATGTAAATGGGTTAAATGTCCCACTTAAAAGACACAAAAAGGCAAGACCCAATGATATGCTGTCTTTAAGAAACCCGTCTCAAACATGGACTCATAGGCACAAAATAAAGGATGGAGAAAAATGTACCAAACAAATGAAAAACAGAAAACAGAAAAAACAGAAAAATTAGGGTTGCAATGCTAATTTCAGAGAAAACAGATTTTAAACCAACAAAGATAAAAAAAAAAGGAAGGGTATTACATAATGATAAAGGGTTGAATTCAACAAGAAGACCTAACTACCCTAAATAGATATGCACCTAACACAGGAGCACCCAGATTCATAAAACAAGTTCTTAGAGACCTACAAAAAGACATAGACTCCCAAACAATAATAGTGGGAGACTTCAACACTCCACTGACAGTATTAGACAGATCATCGAGGCAGAAAATTAATGAAGATATTCAGGACCTAAACTCAGAATGGGACCAAATGGATCTGATAGACCTTTACAGAAGTATCCACCTCAAAACAACAGAATATACATTCTTCTCATTGCCACATGGCACATATTCTAAAATCACCACATAATTGGACATAAAACAATCCTTAACAAATGTAAAATAACTGAAATAATACCAAACACACTCTTGGAAAATGGCACAATAAAAATAGAAGTCAGCACAAGGAAAATCATTCAAAACCATACAATTACATAGAAATTAAACAACATGCTCCTGAATGACTTTTGGGTAAATAAAATGAAATTAAGGCAGAAATCAAGTTCTTTGAAAATAAGAATAATAATACAACATACCAGAATTTCTAGGACATAGCTAAGGCATCTAAGAAAAATTCATAACACTAAATGCCCATATCAAGAAGTTAGAAACATCTCAAATGAATAACTTCACAACTGAAAGAATTAGAGAAGCAAGGACAAATCAACCCCAAAGCTAGCAGAAGACAAGAAATAACAAAAATCAGAGCTGAACTGAATGGAATCAATACATGAAAAACCATTCAAAAGATCAACAAATCTGGGAGTTAGTTTTTTGAAAAAATTAATGAACTAGAAAGGTTATTTGCTAGACTAATTGAGAAGAAAAGAGATAAGATCCAAATGAACACAATTAGAAATGATGAAGGGAATGTTACTTCTGACCCCATAGTAGTAAAAACAACCATCAGAAACTATTACAAACACCTCTTCTCACACAAATTTAAACATTTAGAAGAGAAGGAGAAATTCCTGGACACATACACTCCCCCAAGACCGAGCCAGGAAGAAATTGATTCCCTGTACAGACCAACAGTGTGCTCCAAAACTGAATCGGTAATAAATAGCCCACCAACAAAAAAATCCCAGGACATGATAGATTCACAGCCAAATTCTACCGGATGTACAAAGAAGAGCTGGTACCGTACTCACAGAACTGATTCCAAAAAGTTGAGGAGGAGGGAGTTCTCCCCAGTTAATTCTGTGAGGCCAGCATCATCTTGATACTGAAACCTGGCAGAGATACAACAACAGCAACTAAAACTTCAGGCCAATATCCTTGATGAAAATTGATGCAAAACTCCTCAACAAAATAGTTGCCTGCTGAATCCAATAAATAACACATCAAAAAGCTAATCCACCATGATCACGTAGGCTTCATCTCTGGGATGCAAAGTTGGTTCAACACATGATGATCGATAAATGTGACCCTTCACATCACAGAACTAAAGACAAAAACCACATGATTATCTCAGCAGATGCAGAAAAGGCTTTTGATAAAATTCAGCATCTCCAGTTTCATCCATGTCCCTACAAAGGACATGAACTCATCATTTTTTATGACTGCATAGTATTCCATGGTGTACATGTGCCACATTTTCTTAATCCAGTGTGTCATTGTTGGACATTTGGGTTGGTTCCAAGTCTTCGCTATTGTGAATAGTGCCGCAATAAACATATGTGTGCATGTGTCTTTATAGCAGCATGATTTATAGTCCTTTGGGTATATACCCAGTAATGGGATGGCTGGGTCAAATGGTATTTCTAGTTCTAGATCCCTGAGGAATTGCCACACTGACTTCCACAACGGTTGAACTAGTTTACAGTCCCACCAACAGTGTAAAAGTGTTCCTATTTCTCCACATCCTCTCCAGCACCTGTTGTTTCCTGACTTTTTAATAATGGCCATTCTAACTGGTGTGAGATGGTATCTCATTGTGGTTTTGATTTGCATTTCTCTGATGGCCAGTGATGATGAGCATTTTTTCATGTGTTTTTTGGCTGCATAAATGTCAGTAAACTATCGCAAGGACAAAAAACCAAACACCGCATGTTCTCACTCATAGGTGGGAATTGAAAAATGAGAACACATGGACACAGGAAGGGGAACATCACATTCCGGGGACTGTTGTGGGGTGGGGGGAAGGGGGAGGGATAGCATTAGGAGATACACCTAATGCTAAATGATGAGTTAATGGGTGCAGCACAACAACATGGCACATGGATACATATATAACAAACCTGCACATTGTGCACATGTACCCTAAAACTTAAAGTACAATAATAAAAAAATTAAAAATAAAAAAATTTAAAAAAGACTTTCACAATCATGTCATGAGATTATTCCCATATCAAAAAGTAGGAAATGAAAGCCTGGAAAGTAGTTATATCAACATTAAACTGCTCTCAAACCCCCTCCCAAAATTCAACATCTCTTCATGTTAAAAACTCTCAATAAACTTGGAATTGAATGAACATGTCTCAAAATAATAAGACCCCTCTATGACAAACCCACAACTAACATTATACTGAATGGGCAAAAGCTGGAAGCATTCACCTTGAAAACTCATACAATACAAGAATGCCCTCTCTCACCACTTCTATTCAATATAGTGTTGGAAGTCCTAGTCAGAGAAACCAGGCAAGAGAAAGAAATAAATAGCATCCACATAGGAAGAGGTGAAGTCAAACTCTCTCTGTTTGCAGATGACATATTCTATATCTAGAAAACCCCATAGTCTCAGCCCAAAAGCTCCTTCAGCTGATAAGCCACATCAGCAAAGTTACAGAATACAAAATCAATGTACGAAAATCACTAGCATTCCTATATACCAACAACAATCAAACTGAGAGCCAAATCAGAAAGGCAATTCCATTCACAATTCACACACACACACACACACACACACCTAGGAATACAGCTAACTGGGGAGGTTAGGGGTAATTCTGTACAATGAGAATTACAAAACACTGTTCAAAGAAATCAGAGAAGACAAAAACAAATGGAAAAAATGTCCTATGCTCATGGATAGGAAGAATCAGTATTATTCAAATGGCTATAGTGCTCAAGGCAATTTAGAGATTCAATGCTATTTCTATCAAACTATCAATGAAATTATTCACAGAACACGAAAAAATTATTTTAAAATTTATGTGGAACCAAAAAAGAGCCTGACTAGCCAAGGCAAATCTAAGCAAAAAGAAAAAAGCTAAGAGAATCACATTACCTGACTTCAAACTATACTACAAGGCTACAGTGACCTAAACAGCATGGGACTGGTGCAAAAACAGGTACATAGACCAATGGAGTAGAATAGACAGCCCAGAAAAAGGCCACACATCTACGACTATCTGATCTTTGACAAAGCTGACAAAAGCAAGCAATGGGGAAAAGACTCCTTACTCAATAAATGGTGCTGAAAAACTGGCTAGCCATATGCAGAAGATTTAAGCTGGACCCCTTCTTTACACTATATACACAAATTAACTAAAGATGGATTAAAGACTTAAATGTAAAACCCAAAACCATAAAAACCTGGAAGACAGTCTAGGCAATACGATCCTGGACTTGGAATGGGAAAAGATTTCACAACAAAAACACCAGAAGCAATTGCAATAAAAGCAAACATTGACAAATGGGATCTAATTAAACTTAAGAGCTAGAGCTTCTGCACAGCAAAAGAAACTATCAAGAGAGTAAACAGACAACCCACAGAATGGGAGAAAATATTTGCAAACTATGCATCTGACAAAGGTCTTATATCTAGCATTTATAAGGAACTTAAACAAATTTACAAGAGAAAAACAACTCTATTAAAAAGTGGGCAAAGGACATAAATGGACACTTCACAAAAGAAGACATACATGCAGCCAACAAGCATATGAAAAAAAGGTCAATATCACTGATAATTGGAGAGATACAAATCAAAACCACAATGCGATACCATCTCATACAAATCAGAATGGCTATTATTAAAAAGTCAAAAAATAACAGATGCTGGCGATGTTGCAGAGAAAAGGGAACACTTATACACTGTTGGTGAGAGTGTAAATTTGTTCAGCCATTATGGAAAGCAGTATGGCAATTTCTCAAAGAGCACATCTTAGAATGCTAAATAAATGAGTGACAAAATGAATAGAGGGAAAGCTGTTAGGCTTGGAGATAACCAAAATAAAAAAAGAAGTGATATGTCTTCCTTCCAGTGCTCTTGACAGAGCCAGTGCTTGCTGCCTTGGCTCCTGTGTTGCTGCCATTAGCCTGGGGCTCAGACTGACCACAACATGGTTCAGAGCCCCCAAGACACATGCATCAATCTGTGGGAATAGCAGTCATAATAATGGAGTTTTGTGTTGCTGTCATAAGCCACTGATATTTCGGGTTTTCGTGTTATGACCGCACAGCTCAGCCCATCCTGGTTAATGCAAGTCTCTACATTAAGAAAATGGGGCTCAGAAAGATTAAGAAACGTTCCCAGGATTGTACACTGGGCTCTTTCCAATTTTGCTTGCCTAATAAGGATATATGCTCTGCTTTTGATGATCAAGATATAGACAAATGGAGGGCAAAAAGTTTTCCTTTCTTAAAAATTTTTATTTCAGGTTTGGGGTTACATGTGAAGGTTTGTTACATACATAAACATGTGTCATAGGGGTTTGTTATGCATATTCTTACATCACTCACATAATAATCTTTGTACCCAATGGTTATTTTTCTGCTCCTCTTCTTCCTCCCACCCTCCCCTTTCAAGTAGACCCTAGTATCTGTTGTTTTCTTCTTTGTGTTCATAAGTTCTCATCATTTAGCTCCCACTTATAAGCGAGAACAGGTGGTATTTGGTTTTCTGTTCCTGTGTTAGTTTGCTAAGGATGATAGCCTCCAGCTCCATTCATGTTCCCACAAAAGACAGGATTTAATTCTTTTTTATGGCTGTATAATAGGCTGTATAATATTCCATTGTGTATCAGCACCACATTTTCTTTACTCAGTCTGTCATTGATGGGAATTTAGGTTGATTCATTGTCTTTGCTAATATTAGACCTCTATGAAAAAGGCAGTAAAAGATAGAGGTCTATCTATCACATGGAATCTTGAATAACATTTTCTGCCTTCTATTCAACTTTCTTTTATTTAGACATCAGTACATCTGCCTTCTAAGTAAATACCAAAATTCTATGAGGCATTATACAGAAATTACTTTGTGTGGCTTTTATTTTTGTTCATATTTTTTAAAGTACCTGTAGAAATAATATTTTTATACTTTGCCTGCTTTTGCTCCTTTGTTATAAAGTAACCTGATGGGAATTCCTTTTCCATCTAAACTTATTTTCATGTTGTATAAAGTTTACAAATTTAACTCTAAGTTCTTTGTGAATGTATTCATTCATTTACATATTACTGATGTCTTGTGTAAGGCAAAGGAGGAGAAATGGATTAAAAAATTCAAAAGAGAACCCTTGGTCACCTGTTTATAGTAGAAATTTTCTGCCCAACTGCTTTTCTGAGGAAAGTATTTTGATATTTTTAATTTTAAAATTATTTAATTTCAGTAGGTTTTTGGATAACAGGTGGTGTTTGGTTACATGAACAAGTTGTTTAGTGGTGATTTCTGAGATTTTAGTGCACCCATCACCCAAGCAGTGTACACTGTTCCCAATGTGTAGTCTTTTATCCCTCGTCCCCCTCCCACCCTTTTCCCCAAGTTCCCAAAGTTCACTGTATCATTTTTATGGCTTTCCATCCTCATAGCTTAGCTCCCGCTTACAAGTGAGAACATATGTTTGGTTTGTCATTCCTGAGTTACTTCACTTAGAATAATGGTCTCCAATTCCATCCAGGTTGCTGTGAATGTCATGATTTTGTTCCATTTTATGGCTGAGTAGTTTTCCATGGTATGTATGTGTGTATATATCATATTTTCTGTATCTGCTTGTTAATTGGTGGGCATTTGAGCTGGTTTCATATATTTGCAATTGTAAATTGCGCTGCTGTAAACATGCACGTGCAAGTATCTTTTTCATATAATGACTTACTTTCCTCTGGGTAGATACCCAGGAGTGGAAAATGGTAGATCTACTTTTAATTCTTTAAGGAATCTCCACATTGTTTTCCATAGTGATTGTACTAGGTCACATTCTCACCAACAGTGTAAAAGTGTTCCCTTTTCACCACATCCATGCCAACATCTATTATTTTTTATTTTTTTTATTATGGCCATTCTTGCTGGAGTGAGATGGTATCTTATTGTGGTTTTGATTTGCATTTCCTGGATAATTAGTGATGTTGATCATTTCTTCATGTTTCTTGGCCGTTTGTATATCTTTTGAGAATTGTCTATTCATGTCCATAGCCCATTTTTAATGGGATTATTTGTTTTGTTCTTGCTGATTTGTTTGAGCTCTTTGCAGACTCTGGATATTAGCCCTTTGTTGAGTGTATAGATTGTGAAGATTTTCTCCCACTCTGTGGGTTGTCTGTTTACTCTGCTGATTATTTCTTTTGCTGTGCAGAAGCTTTTTAGTTTAATCCCATTTATTTATCTTTGTTTTTGTTGCATTTGCTTTTGAGGTCTTGGTCATGAAGTCTTTGCCTAAGCCAATGTCCAGAAGGGTTTTCCCAATGTTATCTTCTAAAATTTTTAGGTTTCAGGTCTTAGATTTAAGTCTTTAATCCGTCTTGAGTAGATTTTTGTATAGGGTGAGAGATGAGGATCCAGTTTCATTCTTCTACATGTGGCTTGCCAGTTATCTTAGCACCATAGGTTGAATAGGGTGTCCTTTCTCCACTTTATGTTTTTGTTTGCTTTGTCTAAGATCAGTTGACTATAATTCTTTGGCTTTATGTCTGGATTCTCTGATCTGTTCCATTGGTCTATATGCCACTTTTATATCAGTACCATGCTGTTTTGGTGACTGTGACCTTATAGTATAGTTTGAAGTCAGGAAATGTAATGCCTCCAGATTTGTTCTTTTTGCTTAGTCTTACTTTGGTTATGCAGGCTATTTTTTGATTCCATGTGAATTTTAGGATTTTTTTTTCTAGTTTTGTGAAGAACAATAGTGGCATTTTGATGGGAATTGCATGGAATTTGTAAATTGCTTTTGGCAGTATGGTCATTTTCACAATATTGACTCTACCCACCCACGAGCATGGGATGTGTTTACATTTGTTTGTGTCATGTATGATTTCTTTCATCAGTATTTTGTAGTTTTCCTTGTAGAGGTCTTTTGCCTCCTTGGCTAAGTAGATTTGTAAGTTGTTTTTTTTTTTTTTTTTTTTTTGGTGTTTGTTTGCTTGTTTTTAGTTTTTGTTTTGGAGCTCTTGTAAAAGGGGTTGAGCTCTTGATTCGATTCTCAGCTTGGCCACTATTGGTATATAGCAGAGCTACTGATTTGTATACATTAACTTTGAATCCTGAAACTTTGCCAAATTTACTTACCAGTTCTAGGAGCTTTTTGGATGAGTCCTTAGGATTTTCTAGCTATGCGGTCATGTCATCAGCAAACAGTGACGGTTTGACTTCCTTATTACCAGTTTGGATGCCCTTGATTTGTTTCTCTTGTCTGGTTGCTCTGGCTAGGACTTCCAGTACTCTGTGGAATAGAAATGGTGAAAGCCGGCATCCTTATTTTGTTCCAGTTCTCAGGCAGAATGTTTTCAACTTTCCTCCATTCAGTATAATGTTAGCTGTGGGTTTGTCATAGATGGCTTTTTATTATCTTAAAGTATGTCCCTTCTATGCCAATTTTGCTGAGGGTTTTAATCATAAAGGGATGCTGGGTTTTGTCAAATGTATTTTCTGCACCTATTGGAATGATCATGTGATTATTGTTTTTAATTTTGTTTATATGGTGTATCACATTTATTAACTTGTGGATGTTAAACCATCCCTGCATCCCTAATATGAAACCCACTTGATCATTGTGGATTATCTTTTTGATATGCTGTTGGATTCTGTTAGCTAGTATTTTGTTGAGGATTTTTGTATCCATGTTCATTAGGGATATTGGTCTCTAGTTTTTCTGTTATGTCCTTTCCTTGTGTTGGTATTAGGGTGATACTGGCTTTATAGAATTAATTAGGGAGGAGTCCCTCTTTTTCTATCATGCAGAGTAGTGTCAATAGGATTGCTACCAATTATTTGAATGTCTGATAGATTTCAGCTGTGAATCCATCTGGTCCTGGACTTTTTTGTTGTTGTTAACTTTTTAATTACCATTTCAATTTCACTGTTGTTTTTGGTCTGTTCAGAGTTTCTATTTCTTCCTGGTTTAATATAGGAGGGTTGTATATTTCCAGAAATTTAGCCACCTCCTCTAGGTTTTCTAGTTTATGTGCATAAATGTGTTCATAGTAGCTTTGAATGATCTTTTGTATTTCTGTGGTATCGATTGTAATATCTCCCATTTTGTTTTTAATTGAGCTTATTTGGATCTTCTCTCTTCTCTTCTTGGTTAATTTTACTAATGGTCTATCAATTTTATTTGCCTTTTCAAAGAATCATCTTCTGTTTCAATTATCTTTTGTATTTTTTGTTTCAATTTCATTTAGTTCTGCTCTGATTTTGGTTATTTCTTTCCTTCTGTTGGGATTGGGTTTGGTTTGTTTTTTGTTTCTACAACCAAGGACCCTCACAGAGTCCACTTCACTCCCCTGCTACCTCTACCAGAGTAGGTGCTGGTATCCATGGCTGAGAGACCTGAAGACAAATCAGATCACAAGACTCTTTGTGAACACTCCCCAGTACCACCCCCAGGCCTGATAGCTTTGCTGGGTGGCTAGATCCAGAAGAGAAATAATAATCACTGCAGTTCAGCTCTCAGGAAGCTCCATCCCTAGGGGAACAGGGATAGCACCACATCAAGGAAGCACCCCTGTGGGACAAGAATCTCAAGAGCAGCCATTGAGTCCCAGATCTTCTCTCTGACATAGCTTACCCAAATGAGAAGGAAACAGAAAAACAATTCTGGTAATATAACAAAATAAGGTTATTTAGCACCCCTAAAAGATTACACCAGCTCACCAGCCATGCATCCAAACCAAAATGAGATCTCTGAATTGCCAGAAAAGGAATTCAGAGGGTCAATTATTAAACCAACCAAGGAGGCACCAGAGAAAGGTGAAGTCCAACTTAAAGAAATAAAAAAAAGATGCAGCATATGAATAGAAAAATCTCCAGTGAAAATAAATAGAATAAATAAAATACAATCACAACTTTTGGAAATCAAGGACACACTTAGAGAAATGCAAAATCCACTGGAAAGTCTCAGCAATAGAATCAAATGAGTAGAAGAAATAACTTCTGAGCTTGAAGACAAAGTTTTCAAATTAACTCAGTCCAACAATGACGAAGAAAAAATAATTTAAAAATAAACAAAGCCCCCAACAAGTTTGGGATTATGATAGATGACCAAACTTAAGAATAATTGGTGTTCCTGAGGAAGAAGAGAAACCTAAAAGTTTGAAAACATTTTATCCATCTTTGGGCAGTCAAGTATTCCTGGACAGCGTACCTGGGTGATCACTCACACTTCTCATCCACTCACTTATCAAGTTCACCAAAGTACCAAGACGATGATTTTGCCCTGAACCCGCTTGGCACTGCTTGGGTGCCAGCACATGGCTTTTGGTTGCATTTCTTACCCAATTCCTTGTTCAGTGGAAGAGAATGAGCTTTGTAGCACCTGTGATTTGTTTTCATTTCTACCTTATTTTGCTTTTGGGGCTCTAGGCTGATGATTACATTTTCTCTCTCTCTCATTTCCTTTTTATGCATTTTATATTTGGGGATGATTTTTCAAATTGCACAAAGCAATTTTCTTTTTGTTCCTGGCAACTACTATAAAATATATTTCTTTTAATTATTCAAGAGAATTTCTCCATAAATTAATGTTTCTAAATAAAGATTTATGAAAGTTTTTCAGACTTTTCATAAAATGGTCTTAATTTCATCACTCCTACTGTCTTTGTTGAGTACACATTTTATGCTAGAAATAAAATCTGATGCTGGAGAAATGAAAGTGAAAGAGCCAAGTCCTCCATCCTCAATGAATGTTCAGTATAGAATTTTGGGTTGTAGACAGGCAAGTGGAAATCAGATGAGAGAATACGGCATTGGAGAGCACAGAGAAGGGCACCAAACTCTCAGAGAGGGCTTGGGGAGGAGGACAAGTTGCCCACATCCCTTGATTGGTTCTCACTGCCTCAGCACTTACCAGCCCACATTCCAATTGCCAGCATCCCCACCAATTTACCTGTGCAAATGGCACAAGTAAGTGCAAGAGAATAGCCCTGTATATTCTTCATCCAAGGAATGACATAAGCAGACATGTTCTATGCAATCTCCCAGAAGTTCCCAGCAGAATTGAGCCCTAGGTGACCATAGCAGTAGCCGGAAAGTTCACACTCACTGTATTGAGCATCTTCTCTTTCCTGCATCATTTCCTCAGTTCACCAGGAGTGTGTCCTGGGACTACCTCCCAAATAAACCACTTTCATTTGCATCCTCTTGCCAGGGTTTACTTCTGTCAATTTAGACAGTCACCTTTATGGAATATGTAATATCTACAGAATCACAAATGATGAGAAATCAATGAGGTAACATAGGAGATGGGAATTCCAAAAAGGAGAGTCTGGGCCAAGACACATGGATGTGAATCGTTGTCAAGTTCCATATGAGGCAGTGATGACCTTGGCGTTTTAAATGACCCCATCAACTGAGATCCAGTTCAAAAGCAGCATAACTGTGGCTCGACATAAAATTTCTCAAATGTAAAAAGTTTCGGGGACAGCAGACTGCTGAGGCATCTCACATCATGGCAATGACATGGAGTCAGACTACACGGGTTAAAATCCTGATTCTTCCATTTACAAGCTGTCTAAATTTGACATATTTCCCTAAACTATCTGTGGCTCAGTTATTTTATCTGTAAAATGAAGACAGTAATAGCACCTACTAAGTAGTTATTATGAGGTTATAACACATTACTGAGTGTTATGTTCATTATTAGTGTTAGCTAGTTTTTGTTTGTGATTATCTCAGTGATCTCTGAGAGGCAAATCACACGGGGAAGGAGACTCAGTCTTTATCCTCTAGGACCCCATGGCCTGGCAGGTGACAGAAATAGACACACAAGTAAGAACGACCCTAAGAGGAGGATAGAAAATTCCTCTTGTGCACACAAAAGTGCTATCAGACCCCCAAATCAAAATGGTCACACCTGGCTGGCTGCAGGAACAAGAGAGGGATTCATAGACAAGGTTTGTGTAGACCTAAACCTGAGAAGCAGGTAGCATTTGTGGAGGCAAAGATCTAGGGTGGAGTGGACATGTGCAGGTAAACGTTTGAGAAAGAATTATGTGAGCCTGGACAGTTCTGTGTCTGGAGAACATCAAAGAGTCCGGTTTCCCTAGAGGCCAGGCTATGTGATGGGCAAAAGCAAGAGCGCAGCCACCGACAGCAAGGTGCCAATGCTTCATATGGCAGGGGATATGGGTTTCTAAACATTTTAGAACCAGAGAAACAAAATCTGAGGGCAGAGATCAGCAAACCAGTGAAGACTTCACTGCGGATGTCCACATCAGACCATTCTAGGGAAGATCCAGCAATGTGGGAGCTGAGAAATAAAGTGAGTCTTCTCTTCCATTGATTGCAGATAATTCTGAGAAGAGAAAGCAGATCCTCACACCCTTCTATCATGTTACAAAGCCAATTACCACCATCTTTTTTTCTATAAAATATAGAATTAGCACGACTATGTAATCACATGAGGTTTATAACGGGTGTGGCACAATGTCCAATGCAGAACAGCTACTGACAGACACGTGGCAGTGGTGCTGAAGATGATGATGGTGATGAGAATGGTATGCTGGAAATGAAAATGGTGATGGTGATGATGGTTTTGAAGGTGATGATGATGGTATGGTTGTAATGCTGGTAAAGGTAATGATGGTGATGGTGTGGATGATGATAATGGTAATGGTGGTCATGATGAGTATAATGACGGTGAGTATACTGATGGTGATGGTAGTAGTGGTGATAGTGATGGTAATGGTGATGATAGCAGTACTGTTATTGATAATGGTAATAGTGATTGTGATAATAGTGATGGTGGTGGTGGTGGTTATAATGGTGGTGATGAAGGTAGCTCTTGTAATAATAATAATGCCATGGTAATAGTGGTGAAGGTGGTGATGGTGATGGTAGTAATAGCGGTGGTGGTGATGGTGATGATGGCAGAGATGGTGGTATTGATAATGATGGTTGTGGTGATGATATTGATGATAATGGTGATAATGCTGATGGTGGTAATGATGGTAGTTATGGTGGAGATTATGATGGTACTGGTGTTGATGGTGATGGTCTTGGTGGTGGCAATAATGAGTGACAGTGATCATAATAGTGATGGTGATGGTAGTGATGATTATGGTGATGGTGGTGATGATGGTGATGATCATGATGTTGAGGTTATGGTGATGGTGATCATGGTGGTGATGGTGATGGTGATGGTGGTGATGATGATCATGATCATGGGAGTGGTATCAATGGTGATAGTGGTAAAGATAATGGCGATGGTGGTAGTGATGATTGTGAGGATGGTGGAGGTGATGCTGATGATAGTGTTGGAGGTTATGGAAGTGACAATAGTTGTAAAGGTTATGGTGATATTGATGATATAGTGGTAATGGTGGTGATATGATATTTGATGTGAAAAGATAAAGCTCTTTGGTGCAGAGTATAAGCACGAGGCCAGAGCAGGTATCATCAACGGTTTTCCTCTGTTTGCAGGCTCATCAGATCTGGACTCAGGTGAATCTTGCCCTCAGACACCTCTCCATGGATGGGAAACTGTTTTTCATTAATGGATCATGTATTCTTCTTAACCACAGCAGCAAACGTGGTTTTTCCCTGGTATTCATGCCTCTGACTGACCAAGATGACCATGAAAAAGAAGGAGATGGGTAGTTTGAGAAAGGGGCAAGAAGCAAGAGAGAGAGCACCAGGAAAGGGGTGAGGAGGCAAAGAGTGGAAGAGAGGATAGAAACCAGACTTGTCCACAGGGGTGTCCACACGTTCATTGTCCCTCGCCTTGAGAAGGTCCCTGTCTTCCGAGAGAGTCACTTCTGGGCTTGTCTCTCCTTCCTGGATAGATCCAGCAGGGGCCCTGGGGACAGCTGCAGGAACAGGAGGTTGTGCCATCTACTGGCCATTGCTCTGATCAATAAAATCAATAAAATCAGTAAAAGCAGATAAAAAATCAGTAAAAGCAGATCAGTAAAATCAATAAAAGCAGACGGGCCTCTGTAGAACCCGTACGGCACTCAGGGAGTGCTTAGTTTGCAAAACCCCTTTCTCCAAGGCAGATCCTATGACAACCCCAGGGTTACCTTCAGAGCCTGCTCCCCAGGGTGAGGCTCGAGCAGAGGCACCCGAAGAGCTGGTCATCCGTGGGTGAATGCTGCCCTCTGGTGGTCACTGTGGTGAAGTGGAGCATGCAAAACCCAGAGGTTCTCTGCAAACTCATGAACTGAGCAGGATTTACAGGGCAGGTGGCTGCGGGCACAGGAATCGCCCTGTAGCTTTGTGGTTTATCTGCCGCATTTGAGCATTCCCTTTGTGATGTGTTCATCTTCACATGTGATGTTTCAGCATATCGTCTCCTCTTTTATCATGGGGTGAGGAGGTTGCCAACTCTGCAAGCCTCTTCCCACTTAGTTCCCCTCGGACACACTCCATCTCTCGGGGCCCAAAGGTCCACCATTCCTGCCAACTCTGACACAGCTCAGGCATCCTTCTCAGACACATTCAATGCCATGAATGGCAAACTTAGCTGGGCATAGTGGCACTCACCTGTAGTCCCAGCTACTCAAGAGGCTGAGGCAGAATCGCTTGAACCCGAGAGGCGGAGGTTGCTGTGAGCCAAGATCGCGCTACTGCACTGAAGTCTGGTGATAGAGTGAGATTCCATTAAAAAAAAGGCTTATGTTTTCTTTTTCCAAATATGACTGGCAAAAAAAGTACTTAAAACATTTTATAATAAAAAGTCATTTTGGTGCCATATTCATAATGAAGTCCATCAGCAAAAGGAAGAAGACCCTCACCTGCACTCTAATGAAATCTGGCCCCACTAGGCTGGGCACAGGGGTTGACATTTTAGATCCACAGTCTTACATGCATGATGTCCCAAGAATCTCCTGAGGACAGCTCTCGGTTCCTTCCTGAGAGCTGACCATCTGCTTATCCTCATGTCTCCTCTAGTTCAGTAATTGTCATGCCACGTGCTCAGACTAGGGCTGGAGTTCTGTTCTTTCCTCCCCACTATGCCCTCACCCCAGCCCTCAGCAAGTCCTGCCCCACCGCCTCTCACAGGCATCCTGAGTCTCCTGTGCTCCACCTCCCGACCACTGCACAGGCCCAGGTCACTGTCCTCCCTTTCCTGGGTGACTGCAATGTCCTCCTGACTGTTCTCCACCCTCCCATTCTCACCGACTAGAAGCCTGTTCCTTCCTTGCGGCCATGCCAGCCTTCCAATAACATATAAGGTGCCATGTCATAGTCCCGGTAAAACCCTTCAAAGACTTCTCATTAGTCTTGGAATAAAGTATAAATTCTTCAGCATGATGCATATGGCCTGGCAGGAACTAACATCTGCTCATCCGCAGACCCAGTCTCTGTATCTTTCCTGCCTGCTGGTCCTTGACGATCAATTCAGGAGCTTCCACAGGTTAAGATCATTTTCTCCTCAGGGTAAGTTCATGCTGTTTTTTGGCCAGAAAATCCCCACCCTTGGGATTCTGCAGCTGGCTGCTTCTCCTCCTGCAGAGAGCAGCTCCCATGTCACATCCCCAGAGTGGTCTTTCCAGGTCGCTCTTTCTAGGTTAGGATACCATTTGACTACAAGCTGGGTAAAGGCAATACTGTATTCATCCCCCTATCTGTAAAGTGCCTATGAACAATCCCTGGACCGTAGAAGACACTGAATATACATATTGGATGAAATGCCTTTATGGGTGTATCAGAGACTTTCTCAGTGGGAATGAGATAATGTCATGTGAACATTTTGCCAGTAGCACCTGTGAGGTTGTGATAACTCTACAACTATTTGTTACAACTGTCATTTCAATGGCAAGAGTTAAGATGACCTTTGGATCTTTTGAAAAATGACAAAAGCTTGGGATCAAATATCAAAATGCAATGGAGGAAGGATAAGAAATCACCCTAGGGAGGGTGGCAGGAAGCACAGGGTGTACCAGAGACAGTGTCCTGGAACCCAGCCAGCAGAGCCTCCACCAGCAAAACTGTCACTCTTTCTCCAGGGCTTCTCTGTGCCGAGCAGTTCGGTAAGGACCTCGTACGCATTGTCATTTTGTTCTTCACATATCCGCAAATAGAGGGGTGTACTCTTGCTGATGAGAAGATAATTCTTGACACACAGCAGGCACACCATACCTCTCTTTTGACTGAATGCACACATGTATCCAAGGTCCACCCTTGCGGAGAACACACCACTGGAGAGCTCCAAGATCCCAGGCAGGGCTCAGCTATGATGACATCACAGTGTGGGGTCCTGTGCACTTGCATCAGACTCTGCCCTGACACGTTTTGCTGCAGGTTCCTCATCTGCAAAATATGGAAACACATTTCGTAAAGATTGTTGGAGGATCCATTAATTCACTCAACTAATTCCTTACTGAACCCAGTGCTAGGGCTGGGACCACGGCATTGAGCAAGTAGACAGTGTGCCCATGTCTAGAACACAGGAAGCACATAGAGAGGCACAGAGATGGTTGATAAAAAGCTTTTACTTTCCTTCCTGGCCTGGGAGTCTCATGAAGAGAGGATGCCTTGGAGTAGGGGAGATCAAAGGTAGACAGCAGAGGAGGTAACTGGGAGCATCTCCAGTGCATTGCTACCCTAGGAAGAATCTACAGTGTCGCTGAGCTCCCGACGATGATAACAAATACTGCAGTGCAAACTCAGAGACCCTAGAGAAGGGCAATGGGGTGTTCTAGGGGGAGGCAGGAGCTGCTGAATGGGGATAAGCCAGGCTCATTAGGGGACCAGTAGTGGGCAGCTGGACAGCTTTCAGACTCCTGAGGAGGGATTGATGCCTGGCCATTTGTCCAAGTACATGCACACACACAGTCACACACAAATACACACAGTTTCACACACAGAATTACAAACATACACACAGTCTCTCACACACACACATAGAATCACACACCCAATCACACACATACATGCAGTCACACACACAGAGCCACACAGATACACACAATCTCACACACACACAGTCTCACACACATGGTCTCATACAAAGATGGATTATTATGAAGGAAACCTGCTGAATAGGTATTTTCCTGCATTGAATTTCCTTAAAAGCACAAAACTATGTTCATGGCAAAATCTGGAAGAGCTAGTTGCAGACTGAAACAGATCTAAAACTGCATTTTACAAACTGCTGCACGCAGCACAAATGCAGCTGTAAAAGTTAATGTGCGCTACTAATTACATTTTTAAAAATTCCTTCAACAAACATTGAAATTATTTTGTATGCCAAAGCCTCCTTTTGGAACTATCAATGCACATTATAATATTCATTAAAACTCATAAAATGTCTGCAGTAAGCCACCTGATTTTTTATCTTCAAACTGTAATCAATTATTCTGAAATTCCTACACTTTGATTTTTGAGGGGAATGGCTAACACCTATCAGCTACCTTCAGAAAGAGTGTCCTGTGGAAATAAATTAAGAAACATTCATCTGGAATATTGTTTCACTTTCTGTAAATTCTAGTATTGAGGAAGTTAAGTAAATATAGCCATCCATTGCTATCCATGAGGGATTGGTTCCAGGACCTCCCTCCTATACCAAAATCCATGGATACTCAAGTCCCTCATATAAAATGGTGTAACATGTGCATATAACCCATGCACATCCTCCTGTATACTGTAAATCATCTCTAGGTTACTCATAATACCTCAGACAATGTAAATGCTGCGTGCGTACTTGTTATGCTGTATAACTTAGGGAACAATGGCAAGATAAGTCTGTCCATGTTCAGTGCAGATGCATTTGTCAAAAAATATTTTTTATCTGAACTTGGTTGAATCCAAAAAGGTGGAACTCAAGGATACAGAGGCTGACTGCATGATGATGGTAATTGATGGGATCCAAGTTTTTAACTGTCAAAGAAAGCAGCCACAGCTTTGGAAAGGGAAGAACCAGAAAGAATCTCACGGTGTTGGAAATAAGGTCAATATTAACTTATGGTTTATAACATATAGACAGATAATGTAGAAATAAATATCAACACGTGAGTATGTTCACGTGTGGATTTCATAGCTCTGTCCCACTGAGGAGGCCTGGAACAAGGCTTCTCACTCTCCCCACTGTGGACATTTTGGGCCCAATCACTCCATCTTTGGGAGCTGTGCTATGCATTGCCTGATGTTTATCAGCATCCAAGACCTCTATCCCCAAAATGACAGAAGCACCTCCTCCCAAGTAGTGACAATCAAAAATGTCCCCAGACATTACCAAGCATGCTCTGGGAAGCACATTTGGTGCCTCCTGCCACAGGTTGAGAAGCACGGACCGAGGCCCCATGGCCATCCAGGAGCAATGAGCACAGGCTGCACTTGTGCTTTGCTTTCTAAATTCACCGCAGATTCTAGCCACTGATTCTAAGGTTGGCTCAGAAAAGTGAAAGATAAATCTGGAACTTCTTGTTACATCAGAAAGTTAAAATAGACTCAAATAATGATTAAAACGTGTCATAAGAATGCAGGAAGCAGCTTGAAGGGGCCCCCAATAGCCAGCTCTGAGATAATTTATACATTGGAATAAATAGTGCTAACAGAGAATAACTCATTGAATAAAATAAGAAACCATGAGTCAGATAGATCTATGGAGAGATGAATGGCAAATAGGTAGGCAGGTAGATAGATAGGCAGATAGAAGAAACGAGAGATTTTCCTTATAGTAGAATGAATGCGATTAATAAATGTAGAACAAATAATGAAATTAGAAACAACCCTTTCACAACAGTCATAATAACAATTGATTCAAGCAACAATTATCATTGTATGCTAAGGCTAGAAAGCGAAAATTTGATAAGAAGTAGGATATAATCATATTTCAAAGCATTGTTTTGTGCAATATTTGTTAATGATAAAGTGAAAAATAGCAACTTTCTAGTGGACTGGCATAGATATGCTGCAACGGCTGGGGCCAGGCCACTCCTGGGAGGTGGGCTCCTTAAATGCGATTATGGACAGCAACTTCATGTAAAAGTATCCTCTCACCTTCTTGAGGGTGCAAGACTGCCTGCAAAGAGATGGCCACCATCCCTGCTGAGCACGTTCCCAGCCTACCCCACCTAAATGCAGCCCCCAAGTGAACCTAGCAAGACCAGCGGAAGAGCCGCGGACAGCTCCAGAGTCGTGAGAATCCACACATCGTGTTGCTTTCAGGCAGGAAGATTTGGGGTGGCTTCTGATGCAGCAGTAGGTAACTGATGTGTACAGGATGCTCTAAATACACCCCTCCTAGCAGAAACCCACAGTCCATCCCATGTAGGGTCCAGAGAGGGAGAAATCTCCTCCTCCATAGACTGTGTGGTTTCTGCTGGTGTCTACAACTGCCATGAGACTCACGGAGCGCAGCCCTTTCCTTCCAAATCCAACCTACATATCATGCTCTCCATGAGGGGCAAAATGATGATTGTAGCAATAGACATGCTGAACTGGTGGTGCCTGCAGGAAGTCCAGTGATGATGTCATGGACAGGGGGATGAGGAGGTTCGCTGCTGGAAGCCTGGCCTTGGTTGAGATGACTCAAGACAATTGCAATAGGGTCAACACTGTCACAATAAGACAGAGTGAGCTCAAGTCCAAATATAAAAAGAGTAAGTGGGGATTTATAGCCAAGGAGTAGGGCGTGGAGGTTAGTGAAGAAAACAATACTAAGCAGAGACATCAAAGGTAGGGGTTTCTGGCTGAACTGACCAAACAGGATTCTTGCTAAAGGCAGGACACAGCCTTAGACATCAAAGCTGAGGGATGAGGAACTTGATCCGATGTCAAGGGTGATCGAATCCCAAGGACAGCAGGATTCTCCCTAACATGATGGAGCAGGATTCTTTCCTAAAACTGGGCAATGCAGACCTGGCAGGTAGGAGCTGGAGACCAGGGTTGAGGCCCAGTGGAGAAGAAGGCTCAGAGGAGCCTTAAAGATTCATTAGAGAGAGTCTTGTCACTGGATCCAGCTCCTCTGTGACAGGAGGAGAGGGCACGCAGGGCCACAGGCCAGGCAGGGCTGTCCTGATGGCCTCTGGCTCCAGCTCCAGCACCCACTGATTGAGTGTAACAGGATTCCAGGCAGGAACAGGAACCACTCTCCACAGCCACTGCACTCTGCTAAAGGAATTGATATTTAAGGTTAGACAAACAGTGACAGGGAAGTCCCAGCAGTGACCTGAATGAGGATTAGAAAGGAAACTCTGACCACCCAGAGATGCCAAGGGGATTGCTCTCCCCTCAGAGCCATCTGTTTTCTCCTTGGCCAGGCCCCTGCAGGCCGGGACCAGGGAGCTGGGGGAAGTCCCTGGGTGCATCAGCAAGCAGCCCGAGTTCCCACGGACCTCTCCCTGTCCTCTCCATTCGGCTGTGGTTCTCTAGCCACTGGCTGTGCTCGGAAGAATGTACTCCTTGAGAAAATAAATAGTAACCTTGTAATCTAAAATCCTAAGTGCTGTTTACACATTGATCCCTGAGCAGGAAACTTCCCAAGGATTCTCTTTCCCCCCATAAAGGGCCAAACTATCAGACCTCAGATCCTGGGCTCTGTACTCCCTTTTCCTGCAGGGGCTTTGGGCATGCTTCACAGCAAGTACCAGAGTTCATAATAATGTGGCCTCATCCCCATCAGAGCCCAGATGCTTACCAATGGCAGCCAATGGTCCAGGAGTATCTCAGGTCCCCCACAGTTGGGAGCGGGGAGGGGGAAGGAGGAAGGGTGTGTGTAAGGGACAAGCTTGACCCCAGAGAACTTGCAGCACTCCATAAAGGAGGATTCTGGGCTTCCCCTTTGAGAAACCACCAAATCCCGTGGCTGCTCAGTCTCATCTCCTACCATAGACACTGACTGTTAATTGCTCAAAACCCAGATGTGCAGAATCTCAACTCTTGGCCAACTTGATTTAACCACTTGCACTTTAGGTGATGTTTATGTCCTTAGGTATTTATTGATTTTAATATTGTTTAGTGTTTCCCTTTACTGCTTATTTATTATAGAGAACTTCTGTCACTCACCTAATTTCTCACTCTACTAATTCAATCATGGGATTAAGTTACACACGCAACCTGGGAGAACATGGCTTTCTCTTCCATCCACTGGCAGAAAGGAAATATGCCCCCTCCTGGGCAACTGGACTCCTCCAGATTACGAAGGTGCTGGAGGCCCCAGGCTTGGGCCTGAGTCCATTGTTTATCTCTGGGTCCCTGCCAGCCCGTCCTTGGAGCTGTAAGCTATAGGAACTAAGGCTCCATCTTTTTTTTTTTTTTTTGAGATGGGTTCTCACTGTGTTGAACAGTGTGGTCTGGAACACCTGGGCTCAAGAGATCCTCCTGTCTCACCTCAAGAGTAGCTGTACAGGCATGCCATAACACTGGGCTACCATAAATTTTAACTACACTTAAATGTCACTGCAGAATCAAACTTATCTTGCTGGTTTTGAACCAGCAGACACCACCATTTACAAAGCAGCTCACCTTTCCATATGCATGACACATAGAGAAGGCAAAACATTTTCCCAAGGTCACCCAGCAGCTGGAGAAGCTGTCCATCTACCCTAACCTTCCACTTACCATCACCCATACTGGATGCATCTCTTGTAGCTCCTGAGAGTGCCCTACACGGGGGTCCGACTACAAAGATTAGAGTGGTCACTGTATCAGGCCTGTTGACCCTCCCTATAGCTCATTCCAGTGTCCTGACAGAGGATGACCACCGGCGGTGGCATCACATACAGGGAAATAGGCCAGCACTCCAGCTCCCACCCCATACTCCACCCACCACCATACGCCTGTTATGTGGATTACCTGCACCTCCTTCCTAATGACAAAAGATAGGAAAGATTTGTGTGTATTTCAGCTTACCCTCTGCACAACACATCCTCCTGAGAGTTGAGCCCCAGCAGCCAGGGAAGGTGGGAGCCACAGAGGAGACCTAACTCTCACACTTGGGAGATGACCATTCTACTCACAAGCACCTGGTGAGGGGCTGCCCTCTCTTTTCCTTCTCTGGGAATCTCCCCCCATTTCCTGTCTAACTAGGAGGCATCATGTGCAGCCCTGCTTGAAGACCTTCCCTCCCTCACCCAGCAGTAAACACTATCCCTGGGCCACGTGCTGTATCTGCTGGGATGCATGGCTTTTCTAGGGGTGCTGGATTCACAGTGGGGTGCAACGGTCATTGGGCCTTGGGTAAACAGGTCCCCTGTCCTCATACTGAACATGAGCACCCATGAGTAATATTGTTCCCGCTGTCAGGTTCCTGCTGATGCGGCCCCAGCCATGGCGGAGCCCCGGGATTATAGCAGGTCTGGGCTGATCCTGGCCGACCCTCACCTCCACAACTCCCGGGAGAGTCCTCTGGGTGCCCTACAAAGGCCCAGGTTTTCCTGGCATTTCTGGCCAAGCTGCCACCTTGTCATAAGGGCATTTGCCACAGGGTCACCTTCAGGTATGGAGGGTGGGGTTGAGAGAATGAAGGGAGCAGCTGTCTGCTCAGAGCCTCCTTCCACCCTCCCCACTCCTGGAGTCACATTCCAGCCCAGGCCCGCGGCATCCCGAGTTGGGGGCTTTGTCACCCCACAGAGCACCCAACTAACCACATCCTCTCAGTCTGTGGGAAGGAGAACTGGCAATCCTGGCAATGAAGCCATGCTGAGCAAAGAACGAAGACACACCCAGGCTCTCTCTGCAGGATTCCATTCCTGGGAAGCTCAAGGACAGGCAATAAAGGAGTCTACAGGGTCACATGTGGGCTGCCAGGGTGGGATGGGCATGAGGGTGGGCTTCAGAGGCAGAAGGAAACCATCTGGGGCGAGGCAGTATCACAGGTGTGGACAAAGTGGTAACACAAGCGTATGCATGTATGAAATCCCCCAGATTGGGCACATAGTGTTAGGCATTTTATTGTATGTAAATTCTACCTCATTCAAAGTAATTTTAAAAATATTACATGAGTTTTCCAAGCAGTGCACAGAGGACCAGCGCTGGCAGCATGTCTCCCAGAGGCGAGATGCAAGAGAGGCTCTTGGGATCCCACATTCATCCTGTGGCTGCTGCTCCTTCTCCTGACACCCCCACTGCCTGCCAGGGGTCTCCCTGCCCCTTCCACCTGGACATACCCACAGTTACCGTGAGACTCCAGGTCGTTCCTTTCCCTGCTCACACCCCCTCCAGGAGCTTCCTTTTCCTGGAGCAGGCATGCCCAGCCTTGACTCAGGGCCTTTGCACTGACTATTCCCTGCTGCCTGGGGCTTCTCAACCTTCCAGTCTCATAGAGACTTCCCTGACCAGGGTCCAGTAGCACCCATCTCTCTCTAACTGAGTGACTATAATTCCCTGATCTAAATTGTTGATCACCACTCTGCATCCTCCCACACACCCTAATGGCTGGGCTATGCAGTACCACAGCCACCAGCAGCCACTCGTGGCCACAGGGCACTTGAAATGGGGCTAGTCCAAAGTGACACTTGGTCTAACTGTAAAAAATACACAGGGAACCTCAAGACATTGCACACACACAAAAGAATGTAAACTAGCTCCTTAAGAATAGTTCTGATGTGTTGAAGTATTTTGGATATATTAGGTTAAAGTAGAAATATCAAAATTACTTTCAGCTGTATCTTTTAACTTTTTCAAATGTGTTTTAAATTGCTCCTGGGTTTCTGTCACATCTCTGTTGGACGGCAGCTCCGCAAGGTCATGTCTATGGCTCCATTGTCCAGACTGTTTGGTGCAGGGGGAAGCTGGTGACAGGTTTGTTTATTGAATAATGAGGAGTTATGAAAAGAGAACCCAGTGAACTTTACCCAAAGGTTAATTACTTTATGTTTGGCAAAGAAGTTCCCCAGAACAGGACATGGACAAGGTCATCCCGAAGCTTCTGAAACAGCTCCCTGCTCCAGGAATTCCCAGACCATAACCACGTGCTCCTGGATGCCCCTGATATCTGAAGACTTTAGGAGGCCAAGCCCTGTATTTCTCCCTTTCCTGAGGAAATAGGTGGTCACCATGTTTCACAGCCCAGGGAGCAGCGTCACCTCTCTGGAATCCAGAGTGAGCCAAGCTTTAGAGCACTGAGGAAGAGGGGCAGGGCTGTGGGGAGGTTGCAGTCAGGACAGGAGTGGGGAGGAGGATGAGGAGGAGGCATGGGAGGAGCGAAGGGAACTTAGAGGGGGAGGGAGGGAAGTGGTTGGGGGTGGAAAGGGAGATAGAGACAGAAGAGGAGGGGTAGAAAGAGGAGGAGGAGCCAGGGGCGGGGCCAGGGAGCAGGTGGGGTTGGGGGACACCCAAGTAGGATAAATGCACAGCTGCCTTCTGGCCTGGGCTTCCTGCCTCAGCCTCTTGCTGCTTTGCTCTCTGGGAGATCCAGCTCCTTGCTCTGTGTCCCAGTAGAACATGACCTGGCCCATGTACACCCCACTGCTGCTGCTGACTGCCTTGATGGTGGCCGCGGCCGGGAGTGCCTCGGCCCAATCTAGGAACTTGGCGGGTGGCATCCATGCCGCAGACCTCAATGACAAGAGTGTGCAGCGTGCCCTGGACTTCACCATCAGCGAGTACAACAAGGACATTAGTAAGGATGAGTACTACAGCCGCCCTCTGCAGGTGATGGCTGCCTATCAGCAGGTGCGTGCTACCACCACCCCGGGGGGCCTGAGTCCCAGCTGGGTTTGTTGCCTCACCCCCCAGAGGACTCCTAGCAAATCAACATTATCTAAACCGCAGACTCATTCAGCTTTCCCTGACTGTCTGCTGAGGGTCTTCACGCCCTAGGACACTCCCCGGCCGTGAGTGCTGAGTTCAGCCCTGTCCTGTCCCCTCGGCCTCCTTTAGTGTGCAGCAGCCGTTGTGTCTGTACCATGACCGTGGCATTTCCCAGGGTCCAGCAGGTGTGGATGGAGATTGTGCTGACTCTGGGTGGGCTTGGTGCTGCTCAGGATGAGATTCAGGCCGTGAGACTCATCCTCCTGCCTGAGTCCTCTCCACAGCGACCACACAGGAACCTGGCTCCTTGTCCTGCAGAGCCCTACTTCCCTCCCAAGTCACGCCCCTGGGCACAGCCCATTAGGGCTAGTGGCCTTCACTCTCAGGCCGGCTGACCACCCCCTACAGCCCAGGACAGCTGAGTTCCTGCTGGGGTAGAGCACGCCTGACCCTGCCTCTGCCAGCTGACGCAGAGCAAAATGAGGACAGCAGTCACCCAGCAGAGCGAAGGAGGCAGTTGGGTCCGGAGGGAGGGAGCTTCAGCAGGACTACCGAGCCCAGCTTGACCTACGTCCCATGGCAGAGCAGCAAACAGTGACACAGCGACCACTTGGCTATATGGCCTGCCAGCCTTTAGAGCTCCTCCACCTTCTCTTGGAAAGTCAGAGGAGTCCAGACCAGCTGCGTTTCTCCTCCTGCAGCCCTCTCCCTGCACAGGAGGGGCACTCCCTGGTGCTGTGGTCCCTGCTGGCCTGCACCTCCCTCTCAAGTGTGTCACTCACTGGGAGTGAAGCACAGAATGATGTAGATCCGTGGGCCCTGGAGCCTATTTTACAGAGCAGCAGACTGACACCGGAGGGATCCACAGGACTTGCATGTGGTTCTACAAGACTTGTGTGTGGTTCCACAGGGCAAGGTCTAGCACCCTGGTCCCGGGGTCCCTCATCCCATGCTTCTCCAGTTCTGACAAGTCAGGTCTGGGGGCAGCACTGTGCAGGGAAAGCATTCAGTTCTCTTCTGAAGTTGCAACTATAAGACATGCAGGTGTGTGACTCACTTTAGAAATATTGCCTCGAAAATCACACCTGGAATGGAGGCATGTGGGAAGCAATGTTTATTGGCCTAAAACATCAACATATGTGAGCCTCTCATCTCTTACCGAGAAATGAGGAAAATGCCTCTGGGTTAAATGGCAGGAATGAGATGCTCTGTGGGCTGAATGCCAGGAGCTGAAAGCCAAAATTTCATCATCAGGTGACAGCCTTCCTAGGATGGGTCCAGTGTCCCTGCCCCTGAGCACAGGGAGCAGAATTCAGTTAATTTTTTGTTGTGGGAAGTAGCATTCCCTTGGTGCTTAGACCCTGCCCTGCAAGCCTGGTGCCAGGACTGTTTCTTTGTCCCACCCTGGCTGGCTCCCCAGAGCTGTGCCTTCTGTTCCTGAATCCAGCAAAGGGGGGTTTAGGCCCTGGCTTCCATCTGCCCTGCCCCTGCTTCTCCTCCTACTGAGCTGCATGAGACAGCTTGCTTGACATACCCAGAGAAAACAAGTTACTAGGGAAGCCCGGGACACAGTACCCCTGCCAGCCAGCAGGAGAAGGTGGCTTGTGTGCCTTTTGGGTGACAGTGTGGGAGCATGAAGCCCCAGGCAAGCCCAGTGACTCAGTCACAGTGAAGTGCCTGTGTGTGCATGAAACTGACAGTGTGCTGTCCCTGCTTCCTGCTCTTCCACGCGTGTAGATCGTGGATGGGGTGAACTACTACTTCAACGTGAAGTTCGGTCGAACCATATGCACCAAGTCCCAGTCCAACTTGGACAACTGTCCCTTCAATGACCAGCCAAAACTGAAAGAGGTATGTGCCTGATGTGGGTCAGGGGCATCAAGTACTGCCGAGCAGTGTGTGCATGTGTGTGTGTGTGTGTGTGTGTGCGCGCACACACCTGTACTCCTGCACATGCTTTGGAGGGCATGTGTGCATGTGTGCAGACATTTGTAGAGCCATGTATGCAAGGATGTATTCATGTGCATGGGAAGATGCATGTTCTTTGGCACACATGTGCAGATGTGTATTGTGAAGTGAATGAATGTGTGTGTGCATATGGAGTTTTGTGTGTGCATGAATGTATGTGTGGGATGGTATATACATGTGGGTATGCATGCGGAAAGGTGCATATGTGTGCATACATGAGGAAGGTGCACAGGACTGTGTGTGCACATGTGTGTGGATGTGTGAAGGAGTATGTGGGTTCACGCAGAGATTCGTTTGGGTGAGGGTTGGTGTGAGTTAATATGGATGCCTATGTGTGTGCAGATGGAGTGGTGTGGATAGGGGTGATGAATTTGTTTTGCTAGGAAGACTTTAGCTTGGTAATGGTTACTGGGAGGTCAACTCTGCCTGCCTTGGAGTGTTGCCTGTTGGACTGGAGGAAGCAGCTGCTGGGCTGGGTTCTGGTCAGAAAGGAGGGACTCTGTCTAATCCCAGCCTCAGGCACCTGCCTGCAGCCAAAGCCACTCTGAGCAGATTAGAGGGAATTAAATGCCTGTTAGCTGAGAAGCCCTGGACCTGTCCCGGCTCACCCAACACCAGCCTCTCCAAGAACCCAGGATTTCTTTTGAGGTCTCTGCTCAGGGTAGAGCCACGCTCTCCTTGTCATCTCCTCACCACCTCGGGCACTTTGAGTTGCAATCCAGTTCCCCGGGTTCTTCCCTCTGGCCCCTCTTAGTGCTGGCCTTGGTGATGGAGGTGGAAGGAGCTTGGGGCCGTGAGCCACCTCCCCCATCCTGCACCCTTGGGGCTCCCAAGGCCTTGCACAGGCTGCTTCTCATAGGGCTGTGCTGGGACAGGAATCCTGCAGGCTGCGATGAGGGCCCAATGTCACCTGGTGACTTGGAGCCTTGGGAGGGGCAATGGAACAGTCACTGCCCAGTTGGGCTCAGTGCCCTGGAACTCGGCAGGGGTGGGTCGGGGTCAGGGGGCAGTGTCTCATCTCCATCCATTCTCACCCCCATTCTGATGTCTCATTCCTGGGCATCTTTGGCTTTAACTGTAACCCACACTTGTTTTCTCCCTCTCTTTCTTTTCACAGGAAGAGTTCTGCTCTTTCCAGATCAATGAAGTTCCCAAGGAGGATAAAATTTCCATTCTGAACTACAAGTGCCGGAAAGTCTAGGGGTCTGTGTAAGGCCTGTCACACTGACCACATCCTACTCCCACCCCCTGTAGTGCTCCCACCCCTGGACTGGTGGCCCCACCCTGAGGGAGGTCTCTCCAGGCACCTGCACCAGGAGACAGACAGAGAAGGCGGCAGGAGGCCTTTGTTGCTCAGCAGGGGGTTCTGCCCTTGCTCCTTCCTTCTTGCTTCTCATAGCCCCAGTGTGCAGTGCACGCTCTCCCAACTCCTGCAATTAAACAGTAGCATCGCCTCCCTCTGAGTTCTTGGCTGTCTGGGGATGTGCACACAGGCAGGGTTTCTGCAGTTCCTTTATGAAGCCTCCTTGTCCTGCTGGTGTGGAGATCAGAGGAGTATCTAGGAACTGATGTGGCCACAGCAAGGCCGTCAGGGGAGCTGCTGCTATAGGAGACCTGAGCCTCAGAGCAGGGAGAGAGCAGCCAAGGGCTGGGAACCCAGGACTTCAGCCACAGCAGCCCCTGGTGAGGGGGTCAGGGAGAGGAGGGGGCCCAGGCTGCTAGCCCCAGAAGCTGGGCTACTGGTTTGGTCTGAGCTCCTGGTCAGACCAGGAGGAGGGGGCTGGCTGTCTCCACAGGCAGGGGCCACGCCTCAGTGGAGCTCGCCAGGCCGTAGATTCCATCTGTGCTTGCAGAGTTGAGCAGACTCCAGGGACTGAGCTGCTCTCATCAAATCCCCTAGACACTAAATAGATAACGATAGATGTCTGCTTCTTTCCACAAGAGACTTTAGGCCCTCACATGGAAACGAAGGCCAAAAGTGTGTATGTGTGTGTGTAACTGATTGGGAGAATTGCCAGCCAGACCAAAAACGGGCAAGATTACACAGAGAAAGCAGTGCCTGCTGTCATCCATCCTGGGAGGGTGTGCCCCAGGGTGGGAGGTTTTGTCAATTCACACCCACCAGCCCATTCTCTGGACTTGAAGTTTTAAAAAGTCCTCATGTCAAACTTAATATTAGGGTTAGAGAAGTTAAAACACAAATGAGACTGGCATGAAGTAGACTGTTTTTTCCAAGGAGGATGTTTCAATTAATAAAAAAAAAAAAGTTAGTGTCAGCATGATTCATAGAATAGTAGATATTTGTGCCTCAAGCAGGAGGCTACAGTCCTAAATCACATGGCCCCAAGCCCACACAGTCCTTCTCTTTGCTATTTTAGTCCAAAGAGAAGGGGGTGCAGCCCTCAGGACAGGTGCCTCTGGCCCGTGGCTCTGAAATGCCTTCGCCACTCAGAGCTGCATTGACCAAGGGTGGCTGCCATGAACACTGAGGGGAAATGACAAAGGGGAAGCTGCTGAAACAGCCCTGAGGCCAGCACCCACTATGCCGCACCTAGGAAGCCAGGAGGAGAATGGTCTGGCAGGGAGAGTGAGCAGCATCTGCTTCCATTTACTCTCCACCCCCATGGGATTTAACCGCGTCTGTGATGTGGGAAGTGAAGCAGTGCCCAGGCAGCCATGAGCGAGGGAGTCAAATTTGGGCCTCATCCTCTCAGCGGAGGGTGCGCCTGGTGATTCAGGCTTCTACTGGGAGAGAGGGGCTGAGGGCAGAGCAGCAGGTGCACAGATGTTGTGGTTGGGGACAAAGTCTTCCCTGCAGGGAGGCGCTCTTAATTTTCCATGTGGATGAAGGGTTTTTTGACCAAAGGGACCACCATCCAGGCGCACAATGAACAGCTGATTTTTTGAAAAACAGTCCCTTTCTGACATAATTCTATCTTCCTTGGGGAAGACGGTGTGACGTCGGGGCTCTGCACAGGAGTCCCCCCACTTTTCCCTGTGCGTCTGCTGCCTAGGAGCAGAGCAGGATGCGGGGAAGCTGAGAGTGAACAGGTCCATCTTCTGGGCACTGAGCTGTGTCTTTGGAAGAGGGTAAAGAAGGTTCCTGATCAGGTCATGTTAAGTGTCTTCTAGGAGTTCCTTTAGAAAAAATCATGCACCAGATCAGAGGTAAAAGATGGAAACAGCAGAGGTTGGAAACCCCTCATCCAGCACAGAGAAATCACTCTGGAAGGAGGGGTGAGTGGATCGGAGGCCTGGGAAGCACGAGACAGCACAGTCTTTCCTTGGGCAGGTGGAAGCTCTGCATGATCACAGGCAGACGAGGTGCTGCAGGGCCTGAGGCTGAAACAATATGGGGGCTTTATGTATGAAAAATAGAGCAATATTAGCAATACAAAAGAAAGCATGAAAGTTGTTTATTTGGGAAAAGAAAATAAATTATGGCAAAATATTCACTTTTTAAAACACTGCAATATACTGCAAACACCCACAAAATCCAGAAAATAACACACACCCACAAAATCCAGAAAATAATCAGCGACCAAAATCAGTCCTGTAGTCAACACACTCAGTATTGAGTTGTTGCAATAAGGGAATAAAGTCACAACAAGGATCCTCAGATGATTCAACAAACAAAGGAAAAAAGGTTATCACAGGATTGGAGGAAGGGATTTTGAGGCTGTATTGATGCACTCAGAGCATGGCAGGCTTCTGTGAAAAGGAGCCAGGGTCAGGTCTGGACTGCAAATTTTACCCAGCTCCTCCTATCTCCTCAGAACCCATAAGGTTCAGGCAGATGTGGGACGTTCTGTCCAGAAACCCCTTCTCTGTAGCTCTGTGCTTCTGGTTAAAGGTGGACCTAGATCCTCCAAGCAGTGGGATGTTCTTCTTACTCATAAGCAAAGTTTCTGACAGCCTTGACGCTAGAGAACAAGGCCTTCCATTGAGTCAGAAAGCAGTTGTCAGCCAAGGAAGAGTCTGCTTGACATTTCAAAGCTGCAGCTTGAGAATAACATTGTTTCCTGTTCATGATGCCACTGGCTTTGACCCCATCAGTCCCTCAATCCACGCTGCAGATGAAAGGGCAGATTTGCCCTTCCTTAATCCACGTGATTTTTACTGTCTCATAGAATGTTTTTGTTTAATTAACTAGTTGATACAACTCTGTAATATTTTCTGCCTATGTTTCCATATTCAGCTAATGAATCACTATTTGCCTCATCATAAGACACTGAATTTGTACCAGAACTTTTATAAATATAGCAGAAAGATAAATCAGTCTTTCCACTAACAGTTTGATGATTTGTGAACTTAATGGTGTATAACATCCTTTTTCTGCTTCAAAACTCATATTGGTAATATCGTGCAACCTTTCCTGATTGTTGTCAAATTCGGAAAAGCCTCTTGCAGTTTCCTTTCATATGTGAACTCTAAGATTTTAGTGCTTTCTAAATTTTATAGACATAAGATTGATGATCTTAAAGACTCTTTGTATTAACAATGCTCACTAACACAGCATTTTTAAACTGTCACTGTTGTGTAGTGAGCTTCAAAATTGTGCAAATGTATCATGATGTGCTATATTGATTAGCTCATTGAACGTGCAGGAGTTTGTCCTGGAAAAAGTATCTCTTCAAGTCGTCTCACCTGTTGGTCACAGTTTTACATCTGTGTTGCCTGAAGCGGGGAGAGTCAACAGAATAATCGTCAGACCCGCCCCTCCTGTCTGTGCCACTCACACACACATGGGCAGTATTCTTGCATAGCGTATGGGCAAAGGAGGACCTGAGGGAGGAGACAAATCCACCAGCCACAAAAGTAGAAGGAGACTTGAAGAGGTGAGGGAAGGAGAAACCATGCAGAAGAAACTGCAGAGGCCTTGGGACCTGCTGAGAAGCTTTCAGTCGCATGTAAACTAAGTCCCTAATTAAAAATGTCTTGAATGCAAAGGGAATGCTCTACCCTCATGATAAGAAGCCCCTGGGTGAGGCAGACTTCAGGAACAGAACTCCCAGCATGTAGCTCTGCTTCCTTGGGATTCTCTCAGCCTTACCTTTCTGTTCTTGAAGCTTCAGCCTCTAGCTGGTAGCAAGGTGGCTGCAACAGCTCCAGACATCACATCATCAACACCAACATCCAGAGGCGGAAAGAGCCCTGGGAAAAGCCTTTGTTCCACACCTCCTTCCTGAATGTGAGGAGGCTCCTCCTATGCACCCCCTAGCTCACCACCCCTGCAGTCTCATTGGCTAGGGCTGGGTCACATGCCCACCCCCTACATCAATCCCTGTTAGGAATTCACATCATCCATTGTGTCACCAGCACTCAGTGAAACCTGTGGATAAGATGGCAGCATCCTGGAAATAGCACA
Source organism: Hylobates moloch (assembly GCF_009828535.3). NCBI lineage: Eukaryota > Metazoa > Chordata > Mammalia > Primates > Hylobatidae > Hylobates > Hylobates moloch. Next base: position 37,479,905 of record NW_026652296.1, read on the forward strand.
AACTTCAGCATGATCAAAACAATGACATGACTGGAGAGGGAATAAATAAATTATGCACGCACAAGATGAAACCATCGTTAAGAAGTATTAGATAGCAATCTATGTGTTAAAATGAAAAAAATTTTAATACACTTTGAATACATTATTTTATAGAAAACAAGATCTATATGGTATGTTAATACAAAGCTCTTTCCAAAAACAAAACTAAACACACGTGTGTATGTGTGTATCTAGACATGTACACAGACATATACACACATGTATACACAGAAACACATCTGAGGGGAAGAGAGAGAGAGAGAAAGGGAGAGAGGATGAGAAGAGAGAAGAAAAAGAAAGGAGAAGAATTTTGCATTTTTCTGTTTCATTTGAATGTTATTACGATGTGCACGTTGTTCTAATTATTCTAATTATTTTAAATGTCATCATGGGTGTTTGGGGGATGATATGGGTTGTTTTTCATTGTACCATCCCTATGTCTGCATTTTAAAAACTAACAAATGCTATGGCTGAATGTCTATTGGTGTGGTTGATATGCCTGCATATGCTTAATAGCACATTAATTGCTAGTGAATCAGGAGTTGATATTCAGCATCAGGGGTTTCCCCTGCCCCCTGAGTTGCAACAGTCATTTAGTGTTCAATACATTTTTCCTTGTTTTTCATGACGCTGAATATTTGTGGATAGATCCTCTCTCAGCTACACTGTGAGCTCCTGGGGAAAAGAGGGTATCTTCGCGCACATTCCTTAAGGAGCGTTTACTAGCAAAGAACTCATCATTCCTGTGGACACAATGATTGCAATTAGCAGGTAGATTCCAGCTTGGCTTTAGAGTGCTTGATGTATTTCATTCTCCTGTATTCTACTTCCATTGAATGTAAGGAGGAGGTAGTCTGCTGCTCAGTTATGTTGAAAGTAGGAAACATCCAAGTTTTGAGAGGTTGGTCTGCATTTAATTTCAGCACAAGCTCAGAACTTTCCATTCACATCTCAGCACCCATACTTACATATTGAAATGGTGCGCCTTCAGTGATCTCATTAGGAATCTGATGAAAATTGTAGAAATGGTGTGTGTGTGTGTGCACACTTCTGCATAAAAACATTCGTAAACTACAGAGTACAATGGAGTTTCTACAAGCTCTCAATGAACTCTCATATTAAGGGACTTTGTTCTGGAAACCTGAACAGCCATTGTCAATTCCCTTCCTCTTGCCTGCTCCTGAGTGCAAAGACTGAAAGTATCAGGCAATGAACTTTCAAGCCTTCCTCACCTCCGGGGAAACAGAGCTCAGGTCCAGTCAACAACTGCCAAGCACTTGGCCAGGTTACTACTAAGAGAGGATCTGCTGGATAAACAGAGAAAGGCCCCCTGAGGGGAGTTCTCTCTCTCTCTCTCTCTCTGTCTCTCTCTCTCTCTCTGTCTCTCTCCTCCCCACCACCCCCAACCCTCTTCTCATGCCCTGTGACCTCCTCCTGCTCCTACTCCTCACCTTTCAGGCTATAGTGTGGGACAGGATGTCTAGAGCTATGGTGTCCACATTTCACTCATGAGCCGTGTGCCCAAGAACAAAAGCCCAAGGAACAATGGAGAAGATGGAAGGAAACCACCTGGGCCTCTGCAGATGATGCTGCACGAACTCCGTGAACACCACTCATGGCCTTTGGTAAATAACCAGCGTTGTCATGGGAGAGGCGGCCAGTGTTTCTCAGGACTCCTGCTACCTACAGCCAGGACTCTCCTAGGAGCAATGGAGCTGACACATTACTTAGTGTCAATCCCAGAGCCAGGGAGGCAAATGAAGCTTACTGTGTGAAGAGAACATAATTAAGCTGAAAATTACATGACCTGACACCTTATCCTCAACCTACCTCCTACTTATTTACTTATGAGTACAAGGGGTTTCTGGTACCTGCCCAACCTTCCTCATCAGGTGGATCAAAGAAAATTATATGAGTGAAAATATTTCACCAAGTCCAATACAGATGGACACTTTGGTTTGCATTTCACTAAGCATGAAGAGGTGAAAAAAAAACCCAGCTGAGTAAGAGATTTTTGGGAAAAAGTAACTTTCCAGATGAAGCATTGGTTTTCTTCAGCAGGTCTCATGGGTGTGAGAACATTTGGACCATCTGTTGAAGGGAGATATCCAATCTCCTAAACAAAAATGTTCCAAACTTTCACAGACCTAACACCCACTGTACTTTAAAAGGCAGGATATTTGTGGTGTGGGTCCTGACTCCACCATCTCTTGGTTAGGGTTCCTGGAAACAGACTCAGATGGAGATTCACAGGCAAGAGGCTCACTGAGGCATGTGCTGGGAAGGCAGGAGCATGGGGCAGGGCAGAGGGAGAAGTCAGGCAGGGGTGCAGCTCAGCAGAGGCCACAGCCAGGCCCATGGAGACATCTACAATGGGGATGGCCTCAGAGTGGTGGCATATCAGGGCAAAAAAATCAGGCCTTTGTGTCCCCATAGAAGCCATTTATCTGAAATAGGAAATTCCAGGAAGGGCATGAATTTGGACAAAGCAGATTCCTTTGACTCAGATCAATACCCACAGAGGGACTCAGCTGTGAACCATCAGTGGCCACACTCCCAGCAGCTGAGAGAATGAAGTCTCACTGGTAAAGGGGAAACTGTGGGGGGAGACCCACTGAGAGAGCAAGCGATGTAATCTCTAGGAGACTCAGTTAATTTATCTGGACAATGGGAAGAATTATTACCATTACTGCACATTGTAACTTGAGAAATAAACGAAAGAGTATATTTGAAGTGACACTGAGCCCTGCATTATGTTATGTAATCATTGGTTAGTAAGATATGCATACAGCAAAGTGGGTAAGATGGGTGACACCTGACAGCATTTCACATGCCCCCATGTGAAGCACAAATTGTTACTCAGCAAGTGCCTCTTAACCAACTCTTAGGTGCCTTGCGTGATGCTGAGTCCTGGGAATAAAAAGACGGATAAGACATGACCTCCAGCAAATGCAAAGAGGTGTATTACTGAATTAGCTAAAAGTACGGGAAATGAAAAGACAAGATTATTCTTATTTGTAGAAGATTTCTTCATGTGTCTATAAAGCTCAGAAGAATCAAGCTAAATGTTATGAAAATCAGTATGGGTATTTGGCAACATGGTTGAATCCCTGGCAAAAATTCAAACATCAGTAGTTTTCCTAGAAGCTAGCAAAAACTAATTGGAATGTGTGAAGAACAAAATCTCACCTCTAGAGGCAAGAAAATGGACAGAAATATTTTTAAAGAGAAAGGTACTGTTGTAACCAAGCAAGTTATAGAGAAATGCCACACTTTGAGACGAATTCAGGAGTCCCTTATTAGCCGGCGACCGAGAGACGGCCAGCACTCAAAATTTTCTCGGCCCCGAAGAAGCGGCTAGATTTTCTTTTATACTTCAGTTTAGAGAGGGGAGGGGGAGCCTAGCTGTAGCAATCTTACAGAAGTAAAACAGGCAAAAAAAGTTAAAAAGACAAATGGTTACCGGAAAACAAACAGTTCCAGGTGCAGAGGCCTTAAATTCATCACAAGGTGATAGGTGTGGGGGCTTTTGGGTGCTGTCTATGCTACACAAACACGGGGGCTTAGGGTACTATCACCTGGGTGAATTCCTGGGAACTGTGGACATAGCTTGCCACAGTACTTTATCAGTTAATTGCACTCTTTGATGTGCTGGGAGTCAGCTTGCACAGCTTAAGTCCTTGAGGAAGAGGGTGGGTAAGGAGCCCTTGATGTCTTGCAAATGAAGGACCCAAAAGGAGTCCATTTGGCTTTCTCAGCTAAGGGAGAGTCTATTCATATTAAAACAAGGTAAGGTATCACAGTACTTTGCAAAATACTGTTCATAATATTCATAACAATGTTATTCGCTATAGCCAAAAGGTAGAAGTAACGCAGATATCCATTGATAGATTAATGGATAAAGAAACTATTATATACCCATACAAGGAAATATTCTTCCATCTTAAAAAGAAAGGAAATTATGACACATGCCACGATATGAATGAACCTTGAGGAAATAATGCAAAGTAACATAAATCAGACAAGAAAAGGACAAATACCATGTAATCCAACTTATATGAGCTACTTACAGTGGCCACATTCACAGAGACTTAGAATAGAATGGTGGTAGCCAAGGCTTAAGGGATAGGGGAAATGGGTAGTTGATGTTTAATGGGTACAAAGTTTCATCTGAGAGGATAAAAAATTCTTTCATTGAAGAATGGGGATGTCTGCACACCAATTTGGTGTATTTAATGACGCAAAACTCTATACTTAAATACAGCGAAAACGACAATTTTCATGTTGTCTGTATTTTATCTTAATGAAATAGTTTTCAAGATATGAGCAAGTTCTTAGTGAAAAATAAGAAAAATATACTGAGAGACAAAATATGACTAGAGCTTATTTTTTTGTATGGGAAGAACAAATAAGGTGAAGATGGTAATTTTTTTCAAATTAATCTATAGTTAATTGTGTTCCATTCAAAATAGTGACAATAATTTTGAAGATACTAAAAGTCTTGTGGAAAAATAAACTGGAATAACTAAAAATATTTGGAAAATTACTCATGATGCCTTATATTAAAATATATATATATATATTTTTTTTTTATTATACTTTAGGGTTTTAGGG
>NW_026652296.1:37487557-37495791 GCF_009828535.3 Hylobates moloch
GTCTGAAGCCTTCTTCTCTCAACTCATCAAAGTCATCCTCCATCCAGCTTTGTTCCGTTGCTGGTGAGGAACTGCGTTCCTTTGGAGGAGGAGAGGTGCTCTGTTTTTTAGAGTTTCCAGTTTTTTTGTTCTGTTTTTTCCCCATCTTTGTGGTTTTATCTACTTTTGGTCTTTGATGATGGTGATGTACAGATGGGTTTTTGGTGTGGATGTCCTTTCTGTTTGTTAGTTTTCCTTCTACCAGACAGGACCCTCAGCTGCAGGTCTGTTGGAGTTTACTAGAGGTCCACTCCAGACCCTGTTTGGCTGGGTGTCAGCAGCGGTGGCTGCAGAACAGCGGATTTTCGTGAGACCACAAATTCAGCTGTCTGACAGTTCGTCTGAAAGTTTTGTCTCAGAGGAGTACCCGGTTGAATGAGGTGTCAGTCTGTCCCTACTGGGGGGGTGCCTCCCAGTTAGGCTGCTCAGGGGTGAGGGACCCACTTTAGGAGGCAGTCTGTCCGTTCTCAGATCTCCAGCTGCGTGCTGGGAGAACCACTACTCTCTTCAAAGCTGTCAGTCAGACAGGGACCTTTAAGTCTGTGGAGGTTCTTGCTGAGTTTTTGTTTGTCTGTGCCCTGCCCCCAGAGGTGAAGCCTATAGAGGCAGGCAGGCCTCCTTGAGCTGTGGTGGGCTCCACCCAGTTCGAGCTTCCTGGCTGCTTTGTTTCCCTAAGCAAGCCTGGGCAATGGCGGGCGCCCCTCCCCCAGCCTTGCTGCCGCCTTGCAGCTTGATCTCAGACTGCTGTGCTAGCAATCAGCGAGACTCCGTGGGCACAGGACCCTCCGAGCCAGGTGCGGGACACAATCTCCTAGTGTGCCGTTTTCCAGGCCCGTTGGAAAAGCGCAGTATTGGGGTGGGACTGACCCGATATTCCAGGTGCCGTCTGTTTCCCCTTTCTTTGACTAGGAAAGGGAACTCCCTGACCCCTTGCGCTTCCCGAGTGAGGTAATGCCTTGCCCTGCTTCGGCTCGCGCACAGTGCGCTTCACCGACTGTCCTGCACCCACTGTTAGGCACTCCCTAGTGAGATGAAACCGGTACCTCAAGCAGAAATGCAGAAATCACCCGTCTTCTGTGTCGCTGGGGCTGGGAGCTGGAGACCGGAGCTGTTCCTATTCGGCCATCTTGGCTCCCTAAAATATATTATAGAATTAAAAGAATGTGATGATGATGCAAAATAAACACTGTACACAAATCTGTTGCTTATTCTCTGTTGTGGCCGTCAGTTCATAGCCTATTTCGAGAAGCACCACATGCTGGGTGCTCACATGGTGCTGGGTGCTGGGGAGACTGCAGACAGCAACAACCCCAAGGATGGGCAGCTGTCATGCCAGACACCACCAAGTAAGAGCCCGCCCCAGCCTAGGAGGATGGAGGTCCGAGGGAGGGGGGCCTCCTGTGAGTGAGGGCACCTGTGCTGAGACTGTGGACTAGGACTGAGAATGAGGAAGAGGCTCAAAGCAAGCATTTCAAAATGAGGGCTAGAAAGGAGGCTGGGAGGGCACAGTCTGGCAGGGATCTGCAGGATTCCCTTGTGGAGGGTCTCAGTGTGGGAAGTGCAGGCTGGAGGGGGCAGTGCCTTATGCCCAGCAGGGCCTTTGAGACACACTAGTGAGATTGAGGGTGGTTGCCCTATAGCAGAGAGGGCTCTCTTAAGCAGAGAGCAAAATATTGAAAGGGGTGTGTGAGAGACAGCACTCAGAGCACTGGGGGAGATGCAACAGAGAAGGTCATATGTTATTCTGTCAATTGTGACAACATAGATAAAACTGAAGGACATTATGTTAAGCCAGACAGAGGAAGACAAACATTACATCATCTCATTTACATGTGGGATCTAAAATGCCAAACTTAAAGAAGCCACGAGTAGAATGGTGATGACCGGGAGATGGAGCAGGGGGAAGGTTGAGGAGATGTTGGCCAACACATCTGTATCTCTTGATATAGAAGAACATTATACTATATTAGATAGAAAAAAGATAAGGAATAATCTATGTGGCATTATCCTGATATATATATATATAGAGAGAGAGAGAGAGAGACTAGAAAATGTTAACAATGGTTATTTCTGGATATAACTGGGGAATAAAATAACTGACAGCCTCAAAGGCAAGGCTGTGGAGCAAGTGGAACTATTGTACTTTGGCAGGAATGTAAGATGGTACAATCACTTTAGAAATGTTTGTTATAAACTGAAGTATACACTAACCCCATTGATTTTTGTGTGAATGCAAGAGCATTTGTTATACCTTTTCTGATTATAAAAAATTGAAACCAACAGTCTTAAAGGGAGCCCAAGACTCAGGGTGCATCAGGACGGAGAAGTGGGAACTGTGGAAACACAGGGGTATTGAGCACAGTGGCTGGGAAAGGGCATGGGGTCTGAGAGCCACTAGAGACTTTTGGAATCTGAATTTGCCAACTGCGCGTGAGAACTACCTGACAGAGCTTCCATCCTGGGTGCCTGGCTGCTGGTGAGCTTAGCACATGAGATAGAGAGTTCATTTGTGGAGGTTTTGAAGTTGATTTAAGCTTCCCAAAGAGCTGGAAATACAGATGTGAAATTAGAAGAAGTTGGGTCATATTTATGTATAATATATATTATATATAATTATATATTATGTATGTTTATATTATATATAATTATATATTATGTATGTTTATATTATATATAAAATATTTTATACAAACACATAAAGATATCTTTAAAAAACAGGAAAGCAAAATGCAAAAGACTCTGAGTTGTGGGGAAGGAAGAATAAAATTTTGGTGCACAAACAAGAAAATGTAGAAGAAATGGGCTGGGTGCAGTTGCTCACACCTATAATCCCAGCACTTCAGCAGGCTGAGGCAGGCAGATCATTTGAGGTCAGGAGTTTCAGACCAGCCTGGCCAACATGGTGAAACCCCGTTTCTACTAAAAATACAAAAATTAGCTAGGCATGGTAGTGCATGCCTGTAATCCCAGCTACTTGGGAGGCTGAGTCAGGAGAATCATTTGGACCTGGGAGATGGAGGTTGCAGTGAGCTGAGATCATGCCAGTACACTCCACCCTGGGTGACAGAGTGAGAGTTTGTCCCAAAAGAAAAAAAAAGAAAAAGAAAGTGGAGAAGAAATGGATAAATTCCTGGAAACATACATCCTCCCAGAACTGAACCCAAAAGAAAGAGAAATCCTGAGCAGACCAATAATGAGTAGTAAAATTGAATAAGTAATAAAAAAATTCCGAAGAAAATAAAGCCCGGAACCAAGCAGGTTCACTGGCAAATTCTATGAGACGTACAAGAAGGAAGTGAAAGTGATTTTACTGAAATCATTCCAAAAAATCAAAAAGAAGGGAATCATCCCTAACATCCCACAAAGCCAGCATCACCCTGACACCAGAGCCAGGCAAGGACACAACAAAAATAGAAAACTACAGACCAATATCCCTGATGAACATAGTTGCAAAATTCCTCAACTAAATAATAGCAAAATAGTCCAGCAGCACATCAAAAAGATAATACACTTCAATCAAGTGGATTTGATTCAAGGGATGCAAGATTGTTTTAACATATGTAAGTCACTAAATATGATTCACCACATAAACAGACTTTAAAACTAAAATCATATGATCATATCAAAAGATACGTAAAAAGTATTTGACAAAATACAGCATCTCTTCATGATAATTCTTACCAAACTAGGCATACAAGGTACACAGCTAAAAACAATAAAGGCCATATGTGAGAAACCCACAGCCAACATCATACTGGTTGGGTTAAAGTTGAAAGCATTTCACCTAGGAACTGGCAGAGGACAAGGATGCCCACTGTCCACTCCTATTTAACGGAGTACCGGAAGTCCTAGCAAAAGCAATCACGTAGAAAAAAGAAATGAAGAGCAACCAAACTGTAAAAGAGAAAGTCTAACTTTCTCTGTTTGCCAATAATATGGTCTTATACCTAGAAACCCTTAAAGACTACTCCAAAAGACTCCTAGATTTCATAAATGACTTTATACTAAAGTTTCAGGACTCAAAATCAAGGTATATAAATCAGTACTTCTATACACCAACGATAATGAAGCTTAGAGCCAAATTAAGAACTCAAGGCCATACATAATAGCTACAAAAAATAAAATACCAAAAAACATTTAATCAAGGAGGTAAAAGATCTCTCCAAGGAGAACTACAAAACACTGATGAAAAACATAGATGACCCAAACAAATGAAAAAACATCCCGTGCTCACAGATTTGAATAATCAATATTGTTAAAATGGCCATACTGACAAAAGCTTTCTACAGATTCAGTGCACTTTCTATCAAATTATCAATATCATTCTTCATAGAATTAGAAAAAAAAATCCTGAAATTCAATCCTAAAATCCTAAAACCAAAGCAATCTTAAGCAAAAAGAATACAATTGGAGGTATCACATTATGCTACAAGGCTATAGTAAGCAAGACAGCAAGGGCCTGATATAAAAAACGACACACAGATCAATGGAACAAAATAGACACCTAGAAATAAAGAAACACACCTCAATCAACTTGTCTTTGACAAAGTTAAGAAGGCACACACTGGGGAAAGGATACCCTATTCAATAAATGGTGCTGGGACAACTGGAGAGCCACATGCAGAAACATGAAACTGGACCCTTGTCTCTCACCGTATACAAAAATTAACGCAAGATGATTAAAGACTGAAATGCAAGAACTGAAACAATAATATCACAGAAGAAAACCTAGGAGAAACTCCTGGATATTGATCTAGGCAAAGAATTTATGACTAAGTCCTCAAAATGAAGTCCAACATCAACTACCTTTAGAAAAATGGGACTTAAACTGAAAAGCTTCTGCACAGAAAAGGAATAATCAACAGAGTCAACAGATAACCTACAGAATGAAAGAAAATATTTGCAGTGTATCTGATAAAAGACTAATATTGAGAATCCATAAGGAACTCAAATAACTCAATTAAAAATAATCCCATTAAAAAGTGGGCATGGTGCCAGGCATGGTGGCTCATGCCCATAATCCCAACACTTTGGGAGGCTGAGACGGGAAGATCACGAGGTCGAGAGTTTGACACCAGCCTGACCAACATGGTGAAACTCCATCTCTACTAAAAAAAAAATACAAAAATTAGCTGGGCCTCGTATCCTGTGCCTGTAATCCCAGCTACTCGGGAGACTGAGGCAGGAGAATCACTTGAACCCAGGAGGTGGAGGTTGCAGTGAGCCAAGATCGTGCTATTGCACTCCAGCTTGGGCAACAGAGCTAGACTCTATCTCAAAAAAAGTGGACATAGAATAGTGCCAAGGAATACAACTTACAAGGGATGCGAAGGACCTCTTCAGGAAGAACTACAAACCACAAACTGCTGCTCAAGGAAATACGGAAGGACACAAAGGAAAAAAATTCATGCTCATGAATAGGAAGAATAAATATCATGAAAATGGCCATATTGCCCAAAGTAATTTATCGATTCAATGCTATTCCCATCAAGCTATCATTGATTTTCTTTGCAGAATTAGAACAAAAAAACTACTTTAAATTTCATATGAAACCAAAAAAAGATCCCATATAGCCAAGCCAATACTAAGCAAAAAGAACAAAGCTGCAGACATCAGGCTACCTGTCTTCAAACTATACTACAAGGCTACAGTAACTGAATCAGCATGGTACTGGTACCAAAACAGAGATATAGACCAAGGGAACAGAACAGAGGCCTCAGAAATAACATCACACATCTGCAACCATCTGATCTTTGACAAATCGGACAAAAACAGGCAATGGGAAGGATTCCCTATTTAATAAATGGTGCTGGGAAAACTGGCGAGCCATATGCAGAAAACAGAAACTTGGCCCCTTCCTTACATCTTATACAAAAATTAACTCAAAATGGATTAAAGACTTAAATGTTAAACCTAAAACCATAAAAACCCTAGAAGAAAACCTAGGCAATACCATTCAGGACATAGGCATGGGCAAAAACTTCATGACTAAAACACCAAAAGCAATTGCAACAAAAGTCAAAATTGACAAATGGGATCTAACTAAACTAAAGAGCTTCTGCACAGCAGAAGAAACTATCATTGGAGTGAACAGGCAACCTAGAGAAAGGGAGAAAATTTTTGGAAGCTACCCATCTGACAAAGGGCTAATATCTGGAATCTACAAGGAACTACAAGGAACTGCAAGATAAAAACAATTCCAGCAAAAAGTGGGCAAAGGATATGAAGAGACACGTCTCAAGACATTTATGCAACCAATAAACACATGAAAAAAAGCTCATCATCATTGATCATTAGAGAAATGCAAATCAAAACCACAATGCGATACCATCTCATGCCAATTAGAATGTCAATCATTAATAAGTCAGGAAACAACAGATGCTGGCGAGGCTGTGGAGAAATAGGAAGGCTTTCACACTGTTGGTGGGAGTGTACATTAATTCAACCATTGTGGAAGATAGTATGGTGATTCCTCAAGGATCTAAAACCAGAAATACCATTTGACCCAGCAATCCCATTACTGGATATATCCAAGTGATTATAAACTATTCTACTATAAAGACACATGCACAGGTATGTTTACTGCACCACTATTTACAATAGCAAAGACTTGGAACCCAAATGCCCATCAGTGATAGACTGGATAAAGAAAATGTGGCACATACACTATGCAGCCATAAAAGAGAATGTGTTCATGTCCTTTGCGGGGACATAGATGAAGCTGGAAACCATCATTCTCAGCAAACTAACACAGGAAAAGAAAAACAAACACTACATGTTCTCACTTATAAGTGGGAGTTGAACAATGAGAACACATGGACACAGGGAGGGGAACATCACACATCGGGGCCTGCTAGAGGGTGGGGGACAAGGGGAGGGAGAGCATTAAGACAAATACCGAATGCATGTGGGGCTTAAAACCTAGATGACAGGTTGATAGGTGCAGCAAACCACCATGGCACATGTACACCTACATAACAAACCTGCACGTTCTACACATATATTCCAGAACTTAAAGTAAAATTTTTAAAAAAGTGGGCATAGAACATGAACAGATATTTTTCAAAAGAAGACATACAAGTGGCAAACAAATGTGAAAAAAATGCTCAACATCACTAAATATCTGAGAAATGCAAATTGAAACCACAATGAAATATCATTATACACCAGGGAGAAAGGGTGTTATTAAATGTCAGAAGACAGCAGAGTGCAGTGGTTCATGTCTATAATCACAGCACTTTGACAGGCCAAAATGGGAGGATTGCTTGGGGCCAGGAGTTCAAGACCAGCCTGGACAAAATAGTGAATCCCTGTCTCTACAAAAAATAAAAATGTCTTACCATGGGCCTGTAGTCCTAGCTACTCAGGAGGCTGAGGCAGGTGGATCATTTGAGCCCAGGAGTTTGAGGCTATAGTTAGGTATGATCGTGTCACTGCCTTTCAGCTTGGGTAAGAGTGTGAGACCCTGTCTCAAAAGAAAGTCAAAAAACAACAAACATTGGAGAAGATGTGGGGAAAAGAAAAAAATTATGCACTGTTGGTGGAAGTGTACGTTAGTACAACCTCTATAGAAGAAAACGGTATGATGATTTCTCAGACAACTAAAAGTAGAACTGCCCTGTGATCCAGCAATTCCACTAGTGGATAGGTACCCCCTAAAAAGGAATCATTATGTAAAAATGACACCTGTGCTTGTATGTTTCTTGAAGCACTTTTCACAATAGCAAAGTCATGGTATCGATGGACAGATGGACAGTTGGATAAAACAAGGTGGTGTGTGTGTGTGTGTGTGTATGAATACTACTCCATGTATATATATATATATATATATATACACACACACACACATACACACGTATATGTCCAATACTACTCCATATATATATACAATATGTGTGTATATATACACATATGTATATATATCTCTCTCCAATACTATTTCATATATATAAATATATATATATACACACATACATATATATACACACACCCACACACACACACACACACATATATATATACACACGCACACACCATGGAATACCACTCAGCTACAAAAATGAATGAAATTATGTGTATTTTTTGCAGCAACATATATGGAACTGGGGGCCATTACCCTTATTGAAGTGATTCAAACTCAAAATCAAAAACTGCATGTTCTCACTTGTAAGTGGGAGCTAAACAATGGGTACTCA
>NW_026652296.1:37495891-37511767 GCF_009828535.3 Hylobates moloch
CTAAATGCCCACAAGAGAAAGCAGGAAAGATCCAAAATTGACACCCTCTAACATCACAATTAAAAGAACTAGAAAAGCAAGAGCAAACACATTCAAAAGCTAGCAGAAGGCTAGAAATAACTAAAATCAGAGCAGAACTGAAGAAAATAGAGACACAAAAAACCCTTCAAAAAATTAATGAATCCAGGAGATGGTTTTTTGAAAAGATCAACAAAATTGATAGACCGCTAGCAAGACTAATAAAGAAGAAAAGAGAGAAGAATCAAATAGATGCAATAAAAAATGATAAAGGGGATATCACCACTGATCCCACAGAAATACAAACTACCATCAGAGAATACTACAAACACCTCTACACAAATAAACTAGAAAATCTAGAAGAAATGGATAAATTCCTCCACACATACACCCTCCCAAGACTAAACCAGGAAGAAGTTGAATCTCCGAATAGACCAGTAACAGGCTCTGAAATTGAGGCAATAATCAATAGCTTACCAACCAAAAAGTGTCCAGAACCAGATGGATTCACAGCCGAATTCTACCAGAGGTATAAGGAGGAGCTGGTACCATTCCTTCTGAAACTATTCCAATCAATAGAAAAAGAGGGAATCCTCCCTAACTCATTTTATGAGGCCAGCATCATCCTGATACCAAAGCTGGGCAGAGACACAACCAAAAAAGAGAATTTTAGACCAATATCCTTGATGAACATTGATGCAAAAATCCTCAATAAAATACTGGCAAACCGAACCCAGCAGCACATCAAAAAGCTTATCCACCATGATCAAGTGGGCTTCATCCCTGGGATGCAAGGCTAGTTCAACATATGCAAATCAATAAATGTAATCCAGCATATAAACAGAACCAAAGACAAAAACCACGTAATTATCTCAATAGATGCAGAAAAGGCCTTTGACAAAATTCAACAACCTTTCATGCTAAAAACTCTCAATAAATTAGGTATTGATGGGACGTATCTCAAAATAATAAGAGCTATCCACGACAAACCGACAGCCAATATCATACTGAATGGGCAAAAACTGGAAGCATTCCCTTTGAAAACTGGCACAAGACAGGGATGCCCTCTCTCACCACTCCTATTCAACATAGTGTTGGAAATGCTGGCCAGGGCAATCAGGCAGGAGAAGGAAATAAAGGGTATTCAATTAGGAAAACAGGAAGTCAAATTGTCCCTGTTTGCAGATGACATGATTGTATATCTAGAAAACCCCATTGTCTCAGCCCAAAATCTCCTTAAGCTGATTAGCAACTTCAGCAAAGTCTCAGGATACAAAATCAATGTACAAAAATCACAAGCATTCTTATACACCAATAATGGACAAACAGAGAGCCAAATCATGAGTGAACTCCCATTCACAATTGCTTCAAAGAGAATAAAATACCTAGGAAACCAACTTACAAGGGACATGAAGGACCTCTTTAAGGAGAACTACAAACCACTGCTCAATGAAATGAAAGAGGATACAAACAAATGGAAGAACATTCCATGCTCACGGGTTGGAAGAATCAATATCGTGAAAATGGCCATACTGCCCAAGGTAATTTATAGATTCAATGCCATCCCCATCAAGCTACTAACGACTTTCTTCACAGAACTGGAAAAAACTACTTTAAAGTTCATATGGAACCAAAAAAGAGCTCGCATCGCCAAGTCAATCCTAAGCCAAAAGAACAAAGCCGGAGGCATCACCCTACCTGACTTCAAACTATACTACAAGGCTACAGTAACCAAAACAGCATGGTACTGGTACCAAAACAGAGATATAGATCAATGGAACAGAACAGAGCTCTCAGAAATAATGCCGCGTATCTACAACTATCTGATCTTTGACAAACCTGACAAAAACAAGCAATGGGGAACGGATTCCCTATTTAATAAATGGTGCTGGGAAATCTGGCTAGCCGTATGTAGAAAGCTGAAACTGGATCCCTTCCTTACACCTTATATAAAAAATAATTCAAGATGGATTAAAGACTTACATGTTAGACCTAAAACCATAAAAACTCTAGAAGAAAACTTAGGCAATACCATTCAGGACATAGGCATGGGCAAGGACTTCATGCCTAAAACACCAAAAGCAATGGCAACAAAAGCCAAAATTGACAAATGGGATCTAATTAAACTAAAGAGCTTCTGCACAGCAAAAGAAACTACCATCAGAGTGAACAGGCAACCTACAGAATGGGAGAAAATTTTCACAACCTACTCATCTGACAAAGGGCTAATATCCAGAATCTACAAAGAACTCAAACAAATTTACCAGAAAAAAACAAACAACCCCATCAAAAAGTGGGCGAAGGATATGAACAGATACTTCTCAAAAGAAGACATTTATGCAGCCAAAAAGACACATGAAAAAATGCTTATCACCACTGGCCATCAGAGAGATGCATATCAAAACCACAATGAGATACCATCTCACACAAGTTAGAATGGCGATCATTAAAAAGTCAAGAAGCAACAGGTGCTGGAGAGGATGTGGAGAAATAGGAACACTTTTACACTGTTGGTGGGACTGTAAACTAGTTCAACCATTGTGGAAGTTGGTGTGGCAATTCCTCAGGGATCTAGAACTAGAAATACCATTTGACCCAGCCATCCCATTACTGGGTATATACCCAAAGGACTATAAATCATGCAGCTATAAAGACATATGCACACGTATGTTTATTGCGGCACTATTCACAATGGCAAAGACTTGGAACCAACCCAAATGTCCAACAACGATAGACTGGATTAAGAAAATGTGGCACATATACACCATGGAATACTATGCAGCCATAAAAAATGATGAGTTCATGTCCTTTGTAGGGACATGGATGAAATTGGAAATCATCATTCTCAGCGAACTATTGTAAGGACAAAAAACCAAACACTGCATGTTCTCACTCATAGGTGGGAATTGAACAACGAGAACACATGGACACAGGAAGGGGAACATCACACTCCGGGGACTGTTGTGGGGTGGGGGGAGGGGGGAGGGGTAGCATTAGGAGATATACCTATTGCTAAATGACGAGTTAATGGGTGCAGTACACCAACATGGCACATGTATACATGTGTAACAAACCTGCACACTGTGCGCATGTACCCTAAAACTTAAAGTATATTAATAAAAAAAAAGAGTGATATAATGGACTTTGGGGACTTGGCCGGTAGGGGTGAGGGATAAAAGACTGCATATTGGGTACAGTGTACACTGCACAGGTGACGGATGCACTAAAATCTCAGAAATCACCACTAAAGAACTTATCCATGTAACCAAAAACCACTTTAGCCCCCAAACTATTGAAACTTAAAAAGACAGTATTGTTCTTCATCTGACATTGTACAACTAACAAAAGCTTTTCTCCACTCCCAAATTATTTTCAATGCAAACATCAAGTATTTTGATGCAAATCCAGGAATGGATATAAGCAAGTTACAATATTATATAAAGCTGAAGATATAATGTTATCCTCAAGATACATAATTTTTACAGCTAGTTCTCACCACAGATAACTTCATGAATTCTAAATATTATAACTAGAGACTAGCCTAAAAATCATAGAATATTGTGAAAAAGATGCATATTGTGTTTGTCTGAAATCTTTAGAAAAGGGGTATTTTCTTCCAGCAGCAGTGTTGGGAGTAGTTTATTTATCCATTGGTAATGCCAAAAGTTGCTATTTTATGTCTTCCATCTATTACTAATTTAAGACAACTATGCTGAATTAAGTTGTTTCATTCTAGTTTATTGAGAGGTCCCATTCTCAGTTCTCAATGGATTTTACATATTTCTCATACTCTTCTTCACTACTTAGTTCATCCAGTTGTAGGGTGTTACCCAGCATCATCTTGACATTGATGCCCACTGTTCCATGCCATTTTCTATTATTATTCACTCATGTCTATCTGTGAATCTACACACTGAGAACACAGTGGTTCCATATGCAGCATCCAGAGAGCACTTCCCTCAGCCACCAGGGCTGCAGCCAACAAGCTCCACATTATTCAGTGTGTCACATTTGATGGGATGCTGAGGGCCACTGTGCTGCATGTCAGCTACCCAGGCCAGGAGGTGGGGCAAGGCTGGTCAACACTGTCATTAAACTCTTCTTTATCCTTACTGATTTTCTGTCTACTTATTCTATCAATTATTGAGGGGAGCATATGGAAATCTCTAATGATAATTTTTATTGATCTTTGCAGTTCTACAACTTTTTGCTTCATATGTTTTGAAGCACTGTCATTGGGTGCATAAGTATTTAAGATTGTTACATTCTCTTGGCCTTTGTTATCTCTTATAGTATTCTCTGTTCTGGAATCTACTTTGTCTGAAATTAGTAAAGCCATTCCAGCTAACTTTTGATTAGTGTTGGCATGGTGTATCCTTTTCCGTTCTTTAAATCTAGCCTATTGTATCTTTATATTTGAAGTGCATTTTTATAGTCTACATATAACTGAATTTTGCATTTTATCCACTCTATATCTGCTTTATACACATGCTCTTTAATCGGGACATTTGGAACGTTTACATTTAATGTAATTATTGCATACTTACGTTTAAGTCTGTCATCTTGTAATTTGTCCCATCTAGTCTTTGCTCCCTTTTTCCTCTCTTTTTGTCTAATTTTGTATTTTTATGATGATATTTAATCGCAACTATAGGCTTATTAGATATAACTCTTTGAATCTGATTTGTAACATTAGTGGTACATCTTTAACTTATCACAGACTGTCATTAGGTGATGTTATAGCACTTTAGATATAAGAACCTTAAAATAGTATACTTTTCCCCTCTGGGTCTCCTCTCAAGCTCTTTGTGCTATTCTTGTCATACATTTTATTTTTATATATGTTATAAACCCTGCACTATTTTTGTTTGTGAAGTCACTATCTTTTAAAAAGATACAAATATTAAGGATAAAATCTTACACATTTACCCACTTTGTTACCATTTCCAGTGCTCTTCAACTCTTTGTGTAGAGCCAAATTTCCATCTGATATCATTTTCCTTCTGCCTAAAGGGCTTTCTTTAACATTTCTCATAATGTGGGTCTGCTGGTGATGCATCTTTCCACCTTTTCTGTGTAGGGCAAACTCTTATTTCACATTTTATTTTGAATGAAAGATATTTACTGGGTATAAAATTCTAGGGTGGAGTTTATTTTCTTCTATTTCTTTAAAGATGTGATCCTATTATCTTTCTGCTTGTATTATTTCCAATAAGAAATCTGCTGTTATTCATATCTTTGTTCCTCTGTTCCTAACTTGACTTCCCCCAAACCTACTCCTGGCTGCTTTTAAGATTTTCTCTTTATCACTGGTTTCCCACTGACTTTGGTAGAGTTTTCTTTATGTTCTTGTGTTTGCTGAGCTTCTTGTATCTGTGAGTATATTGTTTTCATCAAATTTATAATTTTTCAGTCATTATTTCTTCGAATGTGTTTTTTCTGTCCTAGCATCTCTCTCTTCACGTGGTCTTTATTACACATATATTAGGTCTTTGAAGTTGTCCCAAAACTCACTGATACGTATCTTTAAAAAAAATCTCATTTACATTTGTTTCAAGTTCACTAATCTTTCACCTGCAATGCCTAACCTGGAGTTAATCCTTCCAGTGTATTTTTCATCTTATTGATTGTAGTTTTTAATCTCTAGAAGTTTGATTTGGGGCATTTTTATATCTTTTACGTCTCTCCTTAACCTTTGGAACATATGGTTATAATAACTGTTTTAATGTTTTTGTTCATTAATTCTAACATATTTTCATATGTAGGTTTCAACTGATTGATTTATCTCCACCTTATGCATAATATATTACCAGTTTTGTGAGTGCTTGTAATTCTTTATTGGATTCCACACATTGTGAATTTCATCTTGGTGGGTGCCAAGTAATTCTGTATTCCTATAGTCTTGTACTTTGTTCTGGGACTCAGTTAAGTTGCTTTGATTCTTTTAGTTCTTGCTTTAAAGATTTGTTAGGCAGGACTGGAGTGTGCCCTCTCTAGAACTAATTATTCTCCTCAAGACTCTTCTGTGCACTCTCTTGCAAATCATAAGCTTTTCCAGTCTGGCTGGTGAGAACAGGCACTATTCCTAACTTTGTACAGGCAGGGGCACTATTAATCCTCATCCTTTCCAGAGGTTCTTTTCGAAGCCTGGCTGGCCTTAAGGGGTTTCCTGACATGCCTGGTGTGATCAGCACTCAGCTGACTGCCTGACTGATCTGCTGATCAATGATGCCTCTCTGTGCACTCTGTCCTTTCTAGTACTCTGTCCTTCAGACTTTAGTCGCTCTAGTCTGCATGGACTTGAAGACTCGGGAAGTCTTCTGGCTCCTCCGGCCCTGCATTGTGACCTAGAAGCTCGGTCAAGGCAGTCAGCTGGGGCAGCCATAGGATTCACTTGGCTTGTTTCCTGCCTCCCAGGCATCGCTGGCCTTTGTTACAGTGATGAACAGTGTTTTCTATATTTTAGCCACATTTTGGTTATTTTAGGCAGGAGAGTAAATCCAGTCTCTGTTACTGCACCTTAGCATAAAAACAAGAGCGCTGCTCTTAAAAAAAAAACTAATTCCATTCATCAGCTTCATTTCCATGAATCTAATCCATGCCATATAATCTTCTTTAAAAGACTCAGATCTCCCCTGAATCCCCTCTTTGCTGGGAAGGGACTTTGCTGGGAGATGGGGCAGGTGTTTCTATGTCTGCAGGGCCCAGTCAGGGAAGGAAGGAAAATGCTGTCCCATTTGAGTATGCAGATAGTGTGTCAGTCTCTTCAGAAAGCCTGTATTTCCCAGTGAGTTTAAATGAGCAGTTTTATCTGGCTCGGCCTCCTGAAGTCACGGAAGAAGGTAGGGAAAGGCTGACATTCTGCTCTGACCTGAATTTTGGAGCATACCAGTGAGGCTTTGATTTGTCCGTTACAAACACAGAGGCCTCTGTTTCCCCCAGCTCGTGGTGTGCTTACTACTAGTGAGGCCTTTTCTGCATCAGGCATTAGAACTTCTTGGTAGCGACCCCAGCACCAGAGATGCCCCTGATGTCACAAGTAGCCCCCAGGCCCATCCCCCCACCCTAGGCATGGAGGGATGGTCTCTCTCACCTGGATGTTTTCCATGGTATCTGGAGAGACAGGTTCCTGCGACTCCTCGACTATTTTTTGGGAAGCCTGGCTGCTACTCCTGAGCACAGCATCTTTGAGAGAAGGGATAGAATAACGACAGATGATAAATATCTGCAGAACCACAGGAAATTAGACAGCATGGTGACATGTTTTTAAATTACAATGGATCTGAAGAATTTTATTCTAGAGAGCAGTACCTTGAGGTAGGAAGAGCAGGTCTCTGCAGCCCACCCGGATTTTGACACTGAGGAGGGATCCTGGGCTAGTTCTTCCCTCCCTCCATCTCTCTGTGCCCTTATCTGCATGATGCTGCCCAGGGCAGTTGTGGAGATGGGAAGATGGGCAATGGACCTGGCCCAGGCCTGGGCCACGGGAGGCCCTCAACCTCTGCCAGTCCCTGAGCAATGGAATCCTTTGACAGCAGCTCCTTTTGAAGTTTATAAACAATAGGTTATCAGCTTCCTCGATGGTGGGCTTTGAAACGAGCTCCAGGCAGAAGGTGGAAAAGGCCACAGTGAGTTACATCAGTGTTACCTGAATGCCAAGGCTTAGCACAAGGGCTGCTTTCTCTTTGTTTGGAAATACTCTGAACTCACACTCTGCCAGCGGTCACAATGCTCACTTTTCTATTTTGTAATAGAAATTATTTTCAAGAAGAACTGGAGCTGAGCATTGGTGTTTTAGTAAGTTGTGGAAAGTCAAAAATCAGGGTAGCTTAGGCTTCATGTATTTAACCTTTACTAAAAATTACAGAAGAAAAACATTTCCCATTTTGTCTAAAAAGGTCCTTCTCCCTCCTCCTCCCCTCCTTTTTTCTCTTTTGAAATCTCTCCATGCCTAAAGAGGGTGATCTCGGAGAAGACATCACTGGAGGATGTCCTCTCCTTTGTGCCTCACCCAGTGTCCGCTCTGCTGGGGGTTCTCAGCCACGACATCTGCTCTCAGCCTTTGGGCCTCAGCTCAGAGCAGCCCTAGGATGCCCTGCTCATGGCTTCCCCTCCTCAGAAGCGCTGCCACAGACGTAGGAGGGACTCTGGGCCCGCTGAAGGCTCCAGAGACTGCTGCTGTCCCCGTGAGTGTGGGCATGCTGCTCTGCCTTCTTGTTTTCAAGCATCACATCAGACACTGCAGGGCCAGAGCAGCCAGGGTCCTCTCTGCTTCCTCCTCTCCCATGGTGTTCTTCTAGTGCCAGCTACAACAATGGCCCCTGCAGATGCCTCTCAACCCCAAATATCTGGGTCACTAATGCATTATACTTACTTCTGGCAAAGATGTAGGTAAATGAATGAAATTCTAAGAGAAAAATGAGATGCCCAGGGAGGTGTAAATGGCATAGTCGAAGAGGTACATAATGTTGAAGGCACAATGAGACAGAGAGTCACATTCTAGCATGAAAGGTAGCTCTTTTGGCATGAAGAGAAAATGTCCTGAGAGGGTAAAGCACTTAGAGTCCCTCTTCTGAAGAAAGATGCTTTGAGGAAAATAAAAACTGTCATATCTCTAGCTCCTGATATGTCCTGCACCTGCAGAATTTTCCAGATAAGACTATCTGGGGTTTCTAGCACTCTCATCATGACAAGAGCAGCATGCTTTTTAGGCTTATTGACTTTGTTGTTGAGATTAACACACATATGAAAAGTGTACAGCTCAGGGAATTTCACATATGTCTATTCCTGAACAACCACCACCTATAAAAATATATAAAACTGGCTTGTCACAGTGGCTCACACCTGTAATCCCAGCACTTTGGGAGGCCGAGGCAGTTGGATCACCTGAGGTCAGGCGTTCAAGACCAGCCTGACCAACATGATGAAACCTCGTCTCTACTAAAAATACAAAAAAAGTAGCCAGGCATGGTGGTACACACCCGTAATCCCAGCTACTCAGGAGAGGCAGGAGAGTCGCTTGAACCTGGGAGGCGGAGGTTGCAGTGAGTCAAGATTGTGCCACTGCACTACAGCCTAGATGACAGAGTGAGACTCCATCTCCAAAAAAAGAAAAAAAAAAGGAAAAAAAAGAACATATAAAACATTTCCAACACCCAGAAATTTCCCTCATCTCCCCGTCCAGTCAATACTCCTCTCAAGGGTATCCACTCTTCCAACTTTTACTATCATTTATTACTTTTGATCAGCAGCAAACTTGTGAATTAAAAAAACTTATTATCAGTAACTACCTATTTTAATGTATTAAAAAGATATTTCTTTCCTATTTTAAGTTTGAAGAACTACAAAAAAACGCAACTAAAAGTAGACATTCACTGTGCATGCTTCTTTTATAATTAGGAAAAGATTACAAAAAAGTAAAAAGTCTTGAAGACTGGACTAGATTTTCAGTAAACTAATAATCATGGTGACTTAACTGTCAATGGTCTAATGTTCATGAGACAATTACCAACTACAAAGACTAATTGCTTGACTAAACTGTTGTGAGGTGTTGCAGTTGATTATTAAGCAGCTGCCACGTTCATCCCTAGAGGTGGCTGCATTTCAGAACTGGGCAAGGTGAAGCTGTATCTCTCTCTCCAGTGTCTCTGGGGTCTTGCGAGGTTTAATTAGTTAATGTTCATAATGTCCCCTGAGATCCTCAAATGTGAGGTGTTATCCTGGGGAAAGCTGAGGCAGTGATATTGTGTAACACATGACTAAAAATACAACTGAAGCTGCGCGATTTAATTGTTATTTTATGGCTTATACCATCTAAGTAGTTTAGAAGTCATGAACTATCGGTTTACTCTAGTGGGAGTAAAGGCACAATTTGTCAGGACTTTCTGTCTGAGACTGCTTATCTGAAGTGGGTTTACCATGAAGCTAATAAAGCTTAGAGGTTCAGGCATCTTCCCAGCACAGGCTCCTCCAAGGCACAGCGTCTAATGCCGCATTCATCATTTTGCATTACTCTCCTTAAAAAGAGCTCTTGAATGGGCCAGACTTTAGGTCCCACAAGACTCTGGATCTATCCTGCTCTTTATCTAATAGGAATAATACATACAGAGTGCAAAATAATACATGTTGAGGGCTTCAGGAATAAATAATAATATAATTTTGTCCTTTTTACGTTTATTTTAAATATCCATCAAAAATCTTAATTTTTGTGTGATGAAATAAATTGATTCTAAAAGAGCAAATATGGAGAAACAGTAAACAAAAATTTAAGAAAGATGAACAAAAAGACTTGGGCCAAATTCCCAACTGAATATTAAGACATTATAAAGACATAGTTATTAAAACAGAGAGTTACTGGGGCAAGAACAGAACAGAATGAAAGCCAGAAATAGTCCCAGGCAGTTATGAAATGTTGATATATGATGAAGATGGCATTTCAAATTAGGGGGGAAAGAACAAACTGTACAATAAATAGTGCTGGAAGAGGTAAAGCAAAATGATCAAATAGAAGCTTCCACCAATCATCCTCCCCACAGGAACACAAAATTTAACAATTATGTACACAACAAAGCACCTTCATAAGAACCAAAAATCAGGGGAGGGATCGCACTATCTGGTTTTAACTTCATATCACTGAAAGAGGCACTGAAGAGGGCAGGAAAGACAGTCTTGAATTGCCAACACTAACCTTTCCCCTTCCCCTGGCAGTAGCCATGTGGCGCGGAAAATCTGTACACTTGGGGAGAGAAAGTGCAGTGCCTGTGGGACTTTGCAATGGAATGCAGTGCTGTCAACACCAGGCAGAACTCAGCTGGCACCCCAAGAGGGAGCATTTGCATCAGTCCTAGCCAGATGGGATCACCCATCCTGGTGGTTGGAACCTGAGTTCTGACAAGCCATGCCACCACAGGCAAAAGTGCTCTGGGGTCCTAAATAAACTTGAAAGGCTGTCTAGGCCACAAGGACAGAGCTACCAGACTTACGGGACACGTGACCTAGTAAAACACCAGCTGGATCTGCTAAAAGAGTGCTTGCGTTACCCCTCCCCTAATCCCAGGCACTGCATCTCACAGCTCCAAAAGAGACTCCGACTCCTTCCTTCCACTTGAAAAGAGGAGACGGGAGTGAAGAGGACTTTGTCTTGTAACTTGGATACCAGCTCAGCCACAGTAGGATAGGGCACCTGGCAGAGTCACAGGGTCCCTATTCCAGGCCCTGCCTCCTGGATGACATTCCTAGACACACCCTGGACTGGAAGGGAAGCTGCTGCCTTGACATGAAGGACCCAGTCCTAGTAGGATTCATCACGTGCTGACTAAAGAGCCCCTGGGCCCTGAATAATCAGCAGCAGTAGCCATGGGCCTTGGGTGAGATTAAGAGCTGTGCTGACTTCAGGTGTGACCAGCACATTCTCAGCTGTAGTGGCTACGAGAAGAGACCACTTCTGCTTGAGAAAAGCAGAGGAAAGAGTAAAGGGAACTTTGTCTTGAGCTTAGGTGTAGCTTGGCCACAGTGGGGAAGAGCACCAAACAGGCTCTTAGGGTCCCCAATTCCAGGCTTTGGCTCTTGAATGGCATCTCTGGACCTACCATGGGCCAGTGGAAGAGCCCACTGCCCTGAAGGGTGAGTCCCAGGCCTGAAAGCATTCACCACAAGCTGACAGAAGAGCCCTTGGGCCTTAAGTGAACATCAGTAGTACCCTGGTAGTACTCCCTGTGGGCCTGCGGAGGTGGTAGACATGGGGAGAGACTCCTTTGCATGGGAAAAGGGGAGGGAAGAGTGGAAAGTACTTTGCCTAGTGCTGTCAGAGTCAGCTCAGCTGCAGTAGAATAGAGCACCAGGTAGATTTCTAAGGTTTCCTACTCCTGGCCCTGGCTCCCAGACAGCATCCCTGGACCTCTGTAGGCCCAGGGGAACTTGTTGCCCTTAAGGGAAGGACACAGGCATGGGTGGCTTCATCACCTGCTGATTGTAGAGCCCTAGCGCCTTGAGAGAATGTAGGCAGTGGCCAGGTAGTGGTTACAGTGGGGCTTGGGCAAGACCCATTGCTGTGCTGGCTTAAGGTTTGACCCTGTGCAGTCACAGTGCTGGTGGCCACAAGGGTGCTTTGTGTCACCCCTCCCCCAGCTTCAGGTGGCTCAACACAGAGAGAGAGACTCCATTTGTTGGAGAGAAAGTAAAGGAAGAGAATAAGAGTCTCTGCCTGGTAATCCAGAGTATTCTTCTGGATCTTATCCAAGACCACCAAGGTGGTACCTCTACAAGTCTGCAAGAACCAAAATGTTACTGGGCTCTGGGTATCCCCCTAATGCAGATATAGATGCAGTGACCAAAAACTTAGTTCACAACATCCAAGTTCCTTTGAATACCTGGAAAGCCTTCCCAAGAAGGACAAGTACAAACAAGTCCAGATTGCAAAGACTACAATAAATATCTAACTCTTCAGTGCCGAGACACTGACAAACATCCACATGCATCAGACCCATCCAGAAAAACATGACTTCGCCAGACTAACTAAATAAGGCACCAGGGACCAATTCCAGAGAGACAGAGATATATGACCTTTCAGATGGAGAATTCAAAATAGCTGATTTGAGGAAAACTCAAAGAAATTCTAGATAACATGGAGAAGGAATTCGAATCCTATCAGATAAATTTAACAAATAATTTGAAATAATTTTAAAAAATAATGCAGAAATTCTGGAGTTGAAAAATGCAACTGACATAATGAAAAATATATCAGAGTCTCTTAATAGCAGAACGGATTAAGCAAAAGAAATAATTAGTAAGCTTGAAAACAGGCTATTTGAAAGTTAACGGTCAGAGGAGACAAAGGAAAAAAGAATAAAAAAGAATAAAGCATGCTTACAGGATCTAGAAAATAGCCTCAAAGGGACAAATCTAAGAGTTATTGCCCTTAAAGAAGAGGTGGAGAAAGAGATAGGGATACAAGTTTATTCAAGGGGACAGTAACAGAGAACATCCCAAACCTAGAGAAAGACATCAATATTCAAGTCTAAGAAGTATAAACACCAAGTAGATTTAACCCAGAGAAGACTACCTCAAGGTATTTAATAATCAAACTCCCAAAGGTCAAGGGTAAAAAATGGGACCCTAAAAGCAGCAACAGAAAAAAAAAACAAATAATATACAAAGCAGCTCCAATACGTCTGGCAGCAGACTTTTCAGTGGATACCTTGCAGGCCAGGAAAGAGTGGCATAATATATTTAAAGTGCTGAAGAAAAAAAACTCTTACCCTAGAATAGTATATCTGGCAAAAATATCCTTCAAACATGAAAGAGTAATAAAGACTTTCCCAGACAAAAGGTATTTCATCAACACCAGACCAGTCCTACAAGAAATGTTAAAGGAAGTTCCTCAATCTGAGAGAAAAGGACATTAATAAGCAATAAGAAATCATCTGAAGATACAAAACTCATTGGTAATAGTAAATACACATAAAAGCACAGACTATTGTAACACTGTAATTATGGTATGTAAACTCATATATTAAGTAGAAAGATGAAAAGATCAAAAATAATAACTATAATGTTTCAAGACATACTACAGTAAGATATAAATAGAAACAACAAAAATGCCAGGAGATAAAGTGTAGTTTTTTAGTTTTCTTTTTGCTTGTTAGTTGTTGTTTGTTTATGCCATCAGTGTTGTCATCAGTTTAAAATAATGGGTTATATTATTTGCAAGCCTCATCCCTCAAATCTAAAAACATACAATGGATACACAAAAAAACAAAAAGCAAAAAATTAATATTGAGCACAGACAATTCTTTCAAGGAGTTCTTTCTGAAGAGTGAATAAGTCCTTATTTCTTGACATGTTTTTGTGCCACGGTTGGCCTCTTTCCCTTTTGTCTTCTTCATAATTGTGTTAGTTTCCTGTTGGCTGCTGTAAAAAATTACCACTCACTGACTGGCGGAGGGGTGCCCGCCATTGCCCAGTTAGTTGTTTGATCAGGTAAACAAAGCGGCCAGGAAGCTCGAACTGGGTGGAGCCCACCACAGCTCAAGGAGGCCTGCCTGCCTATGTAGGCTCCACCTCTGGGGGCAGGGCACAGACAAACAAAAAGACAGCAGTAACTTCTGCAGACTTAAATGTCCCTGTCTGACAGCTTTGAAGAGAGTAGTGGTTCTCCCAGCACACAGCTGGAGATCTGAGAACAGGCAGACTGCCTCCTCAAGTGGGTCCCTGACCCCCGAGTAGCCTAACTGGGAGGCACACCCCAGTAGGGGCGGACTGACACCTCACATGGCCGGGTACTCCTCTGAGACAAAACTTCCAGAGGAACGATCAGGCAGCAGCATTTGTGGTTCACCAATACACGCTGTACTACAGCCACCGCTGCTGATACCCAGGCACTAAACAGGGTCTGGAGTGGAACTCTAGCAAACTCCAACAGACCTGCAGCTGAGGGTCCTGTCTGTTAGACGGAAAACTAACAAACAGAAAGGACATCCACACCAAAAACCCATCTGTACGTCACCATCATCAAAGACCAAAGGTAGATAAAACCACAAAGATGGGGAAAAAACAGAGCAGAAAAACTGGAAACTCTAAAAAGCAGAGCGCCTCTCCTCCTCAAAATGAACGTAGCTCCTCACCAGCAACGGAACAAAGCTGGATGGAGAATGACTTTGACGAGATGAGAGAAGGCGGCTTCAAACGATCAAACTACTCCAAGCTACAGGAGGAAATTCAAACCAATGGCAAAGAAGTTAAAACCTTTGAAAAAAAATTAGACGAATGGATAACTAGAACAACCAATGCAGAGAAGTTCTTAAAGGACCTGATGGAGCTGAAAACCAAGGCACGAGAGCTACGTGAAGAATGCAGAAGCCTCAGTAGCCGATGTGATCAACTGGAAGAAAGGGTATCAGTGATGGAAGATGAAATGAATGAAATGAAGCGAGAGGAGAAGTTTAGAGAAAAAAGAATAAAAAGAAACGAACAAAGCCTCCAAGAAATAAGGGACTATGTGAAAAGACCAAATCTAAATCTGATTGGTGTACCTGAAAGTGATGGGGAGGATGGAATCAAGTTGGAAACCACTCTGCAGGATATTATCCAGGAGAACTTCCCCAATCTAGCAAGGCAGGCCAACATCCAAATTTAGGAAATACGGAGAACACCACAAAGATACTCCTTGAGAAGAGCAACTCCAAGACACATAAGTGTCAGATTCACCAAAGTTGAAATGAAGGAAAAAATGTTAAGGGCGGCCAGAGAGAAAGGTCGGGTTACCCACAAAGGGAAGCCCATCAGACTAACAGCTGATCTCTCAGCAGAAACTCTACAAGCCAGAAGAGAGTGGGGACCAATATTCAACATTCTTAAACAAAAGAATTTTCAACCCAGAATTTCATATCCAGCCAAACTAAGCTTCATAAGTGAAGGAGAAATCAAATACTTTACAGACAAGCAAATGCTGAGAGATTTTGTCACCACCAGGCCTGCCCTAAAAGAGCTCCTGAAGGAAGCACTAAACATGGAAAGGAACAACCGGTACCAGCCACTGCAAAAACATGCCAAAATGTAAAGACCATCAAGGCTAGGAAGAAACTGCATCAACTAACGAGCAAAATAACCAGCTAACATCATAATGACAGGATCAAATTCACACATAACAATATTAACTTTAAATGTAAATGGGCTAAATGCTCCAATTAAAAGACACAGACTGGCAAATTGGATAAAGAGTCAAGACCCATCAGTGTGCTGTATTCAGGAAACCCATCTCACCTGCAGAGACACACATAGGCTCAAAATAAAGGGATGGAGGAAGATCTACCAAGCAAATGGAAAACAAAAAAAGGCAGGGGTTGCAATCCTAGTCTCTGA
>NW_026652296.1:37511867-37520992 GCF_009828535.3 Hylobates moloch
CAGGTATATCTTCTGAGCCAAATGAATTGTCTGAACTGTGTCCTGAAGCCACTAGGTCTTTGTAGGAGAGTAAGACAGGGTTTCGTTATACCAATCTGTGCCTACAAATATCAAAAATTACAAAATTGAAAATCACTCAATTCCCATTTTGGAAATTTCATGACTTTTCTAAGACTTTCTTCCCCAAAAACAATGTCACAAATCAGTAGTAAAAGATTGAAAATGAAGAGGTTAGAAACCCCTCATCCAGCATAGAGAAATTGCTCTGGACAGAAGGGTGAGTGCCTTTGGAGGCCCGGGAAACACAAGACAGCACAGTCTTTCCTTGGGCAGGTGGACACTTGCCGTAACAAGGACAGGAGGACCAAGGTGTGCAGGGCCTAAGGATCCTACATAAGGGCTCTCTGTGAAAACAAAAAAAAAAGCACAATGTTAGCAATACAAAACTAAGCACAAAAATTAATGTTTATTTAGGAAGAGAAAATAAATCATGGAAATTATATGTATGAAAATGCTGAAAAATACTGCGAACATCACAAAATTGGGAAAAATAACACATATCCTCTTGCAATCAGTCACCAACACCGATTCTGTAGTCAACAGACTCAGGTCTATTGGCTTGTTGAAATAAGGGAATAAATTCACACCAAGAAACTGGGATGATTCAAAAAAGAAAAGAGGTTATTAAAGAGCAGGGGAAAGGATTTTGAGGTGATATTGATGCACTCAGCGCATGGCAGGCCTCTGTGTAAAGCAGTCAGTGTCAAGCCTGGTCTGCAAAGTGGACCTAGGTCCTGTGTCCTTAGAACCCATGAAGTCCAGCCAGAGGTGGAATGACCTTTCCATAAACCCCTTCTCTGTAGCTCTGTGCTTCTGTGTGAAGGTGGATATAGATCCTCCAGGCAGTGGGATGTTCTTCTTACTGATAAGCAAAGTTTCAGATAGCCCTGACTCTAGAGAATGAGGTCTTCCATTGAATCAGAAAGCAGCCTTGTGTTGACCTCCTATCTCATCCTGTGACTTAGAATGCCATAATCATCTGGGAATGCAGCACAGTAGGTCTCAGCCTCATTTTACCCAGCCCCTACTCGAGATGGTTGCTCTGGTTCAAATGCCTCTGACATGAGCATGTAGATGGGCTGTGGGGAACACATGTGATGAATTTGATTTGTTAAGAGGGATTTAACTTGGCAATGGGGGTACTGGGAGCTCCACCCTACATCCTTTGGGGTGTTGCCTGCTGGACTGGAGGAAGCAGCTGCAGGGCTGGGTGCTGGGCAGGGAGAAGGGGCTCTGTCTAATCTCAGCCTCAGGCACCTGCCCAGAGTCAGAAAGCAGTCTTCAGCCAACAAGAGGCTGTTTGACATTTCAACGCTGCAGCTTGAGAGAAACATTCTGTCCTGCTCATGATGCCACTGGCTTTGTTAACATCAGTCCATCTATCCACTCTGCAGATGAAAGGGCAGATTTGCCCTCCTTAATCCACATGATTTTTACTTCCTCACATGATATTTTTATTAATTAGGTACTGACACAACTCATAATTTCATTCGATGTTTTTATACTCAACTAATGAATCACTATTTGCCTCATTATAAGACATTTAATTTATCATAGGGTTTTGTCTAAGTTTAGCAGAAGAATAAACCAGTCTTTCCACTAAAAGGTTTGATCACTTGTAAAATTGATGGTCCATAACATCTTGATTCAAAACTCATAATTGGCCATATCATGCACATTTTTCTGATTGCTGTCCAATTTGGAAAAGCCTCTTTCATTTTCCTTTCATCTGCAAGCTCTAAGATTTTAATAACTCTAAATTTTCTTATTTTAAAATTGAGGACCTTATCAAATCTCTCTATTGACAATACACACAAACACAGCATTTTTAAACTGTCACTGTTGTACTGAGCTTCAGAATTGTCTGAAAATGTCCTTATATGCTATATCTATTAGCTCATTGAATGTGCAGGAGGAGTTTGTCCTGAAGCAAGTATTTCTCTGAGCTGTCTTACTGCTGGTGACAATTTTATATCTGTGTTGTGTGGAGCTCCCAGACTTGGTCAGGACAAGAAGAGGTGGGAGGTCAGCCCCATCCCTCCATTCTGTGCCGCTTCACACACGTATGTCCTTACTATGGGTAATTTCACCACACAGATCTGTGCCCTACAAATGTCAAAAATTGAGAAATTCTATCTCATTCAACTCCCATCAAAAATAAAAATAACTGCATGATGCACTAATTATGTTATATGCCATATTACCAAATACATTTCCAATAGAATATAACTTCCTTTTTTGACTAGGGTCAAAAAGAACCAAAACACTCACTTGAAATTTTGCATGTTTCTGCTGGGAATCATTATCCACACATGGGCTTCTGGCTCCACAGATTGCAAACCTTCTTTCCTCTCTGCTAATCACGGGCTTCCAATGTGAGGTGCTGGGGACATTTTCTGATCAAGCTTCTACCTCTCCTCGCTGCTTTAGGTAAAAACCGAGGGGGTGGTAGGGCCTTGTCTGGGGCCACTCCTACACCAGGATAGTTTGAGGCAACATGACTATACACAGGAGTAACTGAGAACCATGGGAATGTGTTCCTTTTACCCCAGGTTAAATGCATCCCAACTCAACTTCCTGTTAGCCAGATACCAAAATGCCTGTGTCCAACCTACACCATCCAGAGGGTGGTGAATGGGAAGAAGAAAGCCAGAGTAGAAAAAGCCAATGTTCTTAGCTGACTACGGTGAAAATACCACACACTTTTTATTGCACAAAACATCCAGCCAAATAAAGCTGTTGCTCAGACCAGCTTGGAGCCTTTTGTGGGGTTTTTGAAAAGCTCTGTACTGAAGTCATTAGCATCATTGAAGATCTGGATTTTTATTAGAAGATTTTAATATTTTTGTAAGAGTGGATGGGCCCAGAGGAAATGAGAAGGAGGCAAACCCACCAGCCACAAAAGTAGGAAGAGACATGGAGAAGAAGTGAGGGAAGGAGAAACTCATGCAAAAGAAACCTGCATGGGCATTGGGAACTGGCAAGAGGCTTTCTGCTGCATGTAAAGAAAGGCCCCAATTAAACATGGCTTGAACGCAAAGGGAATGCTCTACCTTTCATAATAAGAAGGCCCTGGGTGAGACAGTCTTTAGAAACAGAATTCCCAGCATCTAGCTCTGCTTCCCTGGGAGTCTCTCATCCTTACCTTTCTGTTCATGATGCTTCAGCCTCGAGCTGGTAGCAAGGTGGTTGCTACAGCTCCAGACATCACATCATCAACACCAACATCCAGAGGCAGAAAGAAACTAGGGAGAAGCTTCTGTTCCACCCGTCCTTCCTGAATGTGAGTAAGCCCCTCCTATGCACTCCTTAGCTCACTTCTTCTGATGCCTCATAGGCCAGGTCTGGATCACAGGCCCATCCCCTACATCAATCATACACTTAATAGATGTTAATAAACCTACACTTAAAAAATGTTAAGAATCTGGCTGGGCGCGGTGGCTCACGCTTGTAATCCCAGCACTTTGGGAGGCCGAGGCGGGTGGATCACGAGGTCAGGAGATCGAGACCATGGTGAAACCCCGTCTCTACTAAAAATACAAAAAATTAGCCGGGTGTGGTGGCGGGCGCCTGTAGTCCCAGCTACTTGGAGAGGCTGAGGCAGGAGAATGGTGTGAACCCGGGAGGCGGAGCTTGCAGTGAGCCGAGCTCAAAAAAAAAAAAAAAAAAAAAGATGTTAAGAATCTACTAATACATCATTGACAGTGTCACCAACACTCAGTGAAACCTGTGGATGACCACGGCAATGTCCTGGTAATAGTGCAAACTTTAACATGATCAAAATGATGTCATCACTAGAGACTGCTCAAATGAATTATAGAGCACACACATGATGGAAGAGTGGTTAAGAATTAGCAACATATGTGTTAAACTGGAAATAATTTTAATATATCGAATATATTATTTTATTGAAAGCAAGGTATACGTGGTGTGTTAATATAAATCTTATAAAAACAAAAGTAAACACGTATGTGTATGAGTGGCTATATAGACATTTAGACACATATTTACACATATGGATATACACATGAATGTCTAAAATATAGGAAAGGAGACAGGCAGTCAGTCATTTGTATTTATTAACAGCAGATATCACAGAAGAGAGGTGGTAGTGTGGGTAGGGAGATGGATAATTTGGCTTTTGCTTTTTTTATATTTAGAATCTTTCTTTTCCATTTGAGCATTACAAAAATGTGTGTGTGTTCTTTCTACATATTTTTTAGTGTCAGCTAGGAGTGTTTGGGTGATGAGATTATAGGTTATTTCCCCTTGGATCCTCCCTATGTCTCTATTTTTAAAACTAAAACTAACAAATACTATGCCGATTAACTCATAGTTGATAAGCTGTGAGGCACATATGGGCATGTCAACCACACCAATAGGTCATTCAGCCATGATCACGCCATCGCACTGTAGCCTGGGCAAAAGAGTGAAACTCCTTCTAAAGGGGTAAAAAAATTGTTCTCACATGCTCCCCAATTTATGAAAGCCACTTAGTATTTAATAAGTGTTTCCTTGTTTTTCATGGCACTGAATGTTTTCAGATATAACCTCTGCCAGCTATACTCTGAGCTCTTGGGGAAGAGAGGATATCTTAGGTCACATTCCCTACAAAGCCTTCACCACCAGAGAAATCATCACTGCTGTGGACTCAGTGACTGTGATTAGCAGGTGGGCTCTGGCTTGGCTTTAGAGTGCTCCATTTCATCCTCTTTCATTCTCCTGTATTCTACTTTCATTGAATGTAAAGAGGAGATAGCCTGCTGCCCAGTTCAGTTGAAAGTAATGGACGTCTGAAGCTCAAGAGGTGAGTCTGCATTTAATTTCCGTGCAAACTCACAGCATTGCATTTACAACTCAGCATCCATACTTCAACATTAGAATAGTGTAATAGTCACTGATCCCATTAGGAATCAGATGAGTATTGTAGAAATGGTGTGTATGTATGTGTATGCACCCTCCTGCACAAACACACTTGTAACCTTCGGAGTACAATGGAGTTCCTAAAGACTCTTTGTGGACTCCCATATTAAGAAACTTTGTTCTGAAACCTCACCAGCCATTCCCTACTCCCTTTCCATTACTCTGAGTGGAAAGTCTGAAAGCCCCAGGAAATAAACTTCCTGGCCTTTCTCACCCCAGAGGACATAGGACCCAAGTCCAGGCAATAACATCTAAGAAGACAGCCAGGTCATTACAAAAAAAGAAAAAAGAAAAAGAAAAGAAAAGCCTGTACTGAATAGAAAAGACAGAGTCCTCAGAAAGAATCCTCTCTCTCTCTGTCTCTCTCACACACACACATGCACACACACCCACACACTCTCACACTCACTCTCCACACCCTCTTCTCACCCCCTGTGACCTCATTCTGCTCCTACTCCTCACCTTTCAGGCTGTAGTGTGGGACAGAATGTCTCCAACTATGGTGTCCGCCTTTCACTTATGAGCCATGTGCCCAAGAACAAGAGCCCAATGAATGATGGAGAGGACGGAAGGAAACCACCTGGGCCCCTGCTAATGACGCTGCACCAACTCCATGAACACCACTCCCATGGCCTTTGGTAAATGACAAGTGTCATCATGGGAGAGGTAGCCAGTGTTTCTCAGGACTCCTGCTATCTGCAGCCAGGATACTTCTAGGAATGATGGAGCTGACACACCACTAAGTGCCAGTCCCAGAGCCAGGGTGGCAAATGAAGCTTAATGTGCAATGCGACAAAAATTTATCTGAAAATTACATAACCTGGCTTATTGTCCCCAAATTCCCTTCTACTTATTTCCACAGAATTACAAGGGGTTTATGTTACCTGCCTAGACTTCCCCATCAGGTGGATCCAAAGAAATTTGGTAAGTGAAATATTTCACCAAGTCCAATACAAATGGAAGCTTTGGTTTTCATTTTACTAAGGAGTAAAGAGAGAAAAATCGTCCTAGCTGAGTAAGAGATTTTCAAGAACAAGTAACTTTCCAGATAAAACATCATTTTTCCAAATAGGTCTCAGGTCTGAACATTTGGAACATCCTACCCCTCAAATCCTGAGAAGAGAGACATCCAGTCTCATAGACAAGAATTGCCCCATCCTCCAAACATTTAGATCTAACACCCACTGTAGTTTAAAAGGCAGGATATTTGTGGTGTGGGTCCTGACTCCACCGTCTCTTGGTTAGGGTTCCTGGAAATAGACTCAGACGGAGATTCACGGGCAAGAGGCTCACTGAGGCATGTGCTGCAGAGGCAGGGGCATGGGGTGGGACAGAGGAAGAAGTCAGGCAGGGGTGCAGCTCAGCAGAGGGGCATGGGGTGGGGCAGAGGGAAAAGTCAGGAAGGGGTGCAGCTCAGCAGAGGCCACAGTCAGGCCCATGGAGAACTCTGCAATGGGGATGGCCTCAGAGTGGTAGCGTATTAGGGCAAAAGAGTCAACATTTTGTACCCCCTTATAGACCTATTATTTAAAATAGGCAAATCCAGGAGAGACATGAACTTGGACAAAGCAGCTTCCTTTGACTCAGATCAATGCCCACAGAAGGACTCAGCTGTGAGCCATCAGTGGCCACACTCCCAATAGCTGAGAGAATGAAGTCTCACTGGTAAAGGGGAAACTGGTGAATGGAGCCGCTACTGAGAGAGCGAGGGATGTCATCTCTAAGAGACTCAGTTAACTCATCTGTACAATGGGAAGAATTATAACTATTACTACGTATGGTCATTTAAGAAATAAGTGAAATTTTGATCCTCTCATGAAGTTATTAGCTGGTTGCTTTGTAGTTTCTATTGCATAGTTGCTTTACAAGGTCTGTGGACTATGTACTTAAAAAAAAAAGTTTGTTCTTATGGTATTGCAGGGATCTTTTGTTTCCATGTGTAGTACTTCCTTAAGAATCTCATGTAAGCCTGGTCTGGTGGTAACAAATTTCCTTAGTGATTGTTCGCCTGAGAAAGATTTTATTTCTCTTTGCTTATAAAGCTTAGTTTAACAGGATATGAAATTCTTGGTTGAATTTTCTTGTCTTTAAAAATGCTGAAAATAGGTTCCCATCACTTCTGACTTGTACAGTTTCCACTGAGAACTTTGCAGTTAGCCTGATGAGGTTTCCTTTGTACATTATCTGACATTTTTCTCTAGTTGCTTTTAGGATTTTTTATTTAATTGACCTTGAAAAGCCTGGTGACTATAGGCATTGATGTTCATTTTGCATAGTATCTTGCAGGTGTTCCCTGTATTTTTTGTGTCTGGATGTCTATGACACTAGCAAGATTAGGGAAATTTTCTTGGATTACCTCACATATGCTTTCCATGTTGTTTATGTTTTCTCCTCTCTCAGGAATGCTAACAATTCAGAGGTTTGGTCATTTTATATAACATCATATTTCTCAAAGACTGTTCACTTTTTTTGTCTGACTGGATTAGTTCAAAGTACCACTCTTCAAGCTCCGAAGCGATTTGTTTTGTTTGGTCTAGTCTAATAATAAAGCTTTCAATTGTATTTTCAAATTTCTTCAGTGGAGTTTATTGATTCCACAAGCTCTGACTGATTTCTCTTAAAATGTGTATCTCTTTCTTCATCTCCTGGATTGCTTAAGAAATTTGTTTTTGTTGATTTTCAACGTTGTATTGGATCTCATTGAGCTTTCTTGCAATGTATGCTTTGAATTCTTTATCACTTTTGAGTTTTCATTTTGGTTAGGAACCGTTGCTGGAGAGATAGTGCGATCTTTTGATGGTGTCACAACATTCAGATGTTTCATGGTACCAGGATTCTTGTGCTGTTTTCTTCTCATCTGGACACATTGGCACTCCTAATTTTTGTAATTATTTTCATACAGACAGAATTTTTTTTCTTTCTTTCTCTACATCATTGTTTTACTTTCCATTTCTACCCCTCTCTAGGGGGTGTGGCTGTAGGGTTTTTGGCTTTGCTTCTATAACTCTGTGCACTTTTGTCAGCATGTTTTATATTGGGCTATGCGGTTTGTCTACAGGCCAATAGACGGTGCTTGTCTGTAACAGTCGGCTGTGGCTAATGCAGATGGGTATATACTTGATTCTCGCTTACTGGGAGAAGTTTTCTGTTGCCTCTGGCATTGGGCTGATCCTGAAGTGCACCATGGTGTGAGCTCCCTGCTTATTCCTGGACGAGGGGACCAAGAAGGGCAGGCATAACTACAGGTGCTTCAATAGCAGGTATGAGCACCAGCATTGAGTGGGAGTCCAGTTGGCCTCAATTGAGCACCCAGACATGTGCCTAGGCCTGGATGTGAGAAACCTCCTTGGACTCAGCTTCTCTGCAGGAGGTAGAATGCCTAAATTCCTAATCCAGGGGAGTGGGTGCTCCAGATGCCCGGATATCTGCCTGGGCATGGAGTGCAGCAGGTGCTGCTACACCACAATCTCTGCACAGGAATGTTGGGGCAGCTCAGGGTATTGTTCCAAGTGAGCAGGTGCTCTAAATATCTGGAGGTCTGCCTGGGCATGGAGCAGAGAGGGCCCTGCTTCACCACTGTCACTGCACAGGAAGGGTAAGGCAGCAAAGGCTGCTGATTTAGGCACACAGGTGCTCTGAATGCCTGGAGATCTACCTGGGTGTGGAGTACAGAGGGCCCTGCTGCACTACAGTCTATACATAGGAAGGGTGGGGCTATTTAGGCTGCTGATCCAAGCAAGCAGTTGCTCTGGATGCCAAGAGATCAGCCCAAGTGTGGGGCAGAGAGGATCCAGTCACTCCACGATCTCAGGGAAGAAGTCTGGTGCATCTAGCACTCATACACAGAGACCAGTTCCAGGCACCAAGATGACCTTGACTACAAGTCTCATCATCCAGGAGAAACCATGGCTGCAGCAGCCCTCCTCTGGCCCTAGACTTGCAACACAGGTGAGCACAATTTCAACACTTACTCCTTGGGCATTTTTCGCAGTCATCGCTCAGTTCTAACATGGAGGCCCCTACCCCATTCTAGCACAAGCACTCCGATATGGCCCAAGACTAAAATGAGTTTGTGGGCAAGCTGCTGGGTCACCAAAGAATGACTGACTTATGAGCCCAGATTAAAAATAGCATACTGCTCT
>NW_026652296.1:37521092-37528498 GCF_009828535.3 Hylobates moloch
AACAGCCTGAGCTGCACCAACATTCCTGTGCAGAGACTGTGGTGTAGCAGCACCTGCTGTACTCCAGGCCCAGGCAGACATCCAGGCATCTGGAGCACTGACTCTCCTGGATTAGGAATTGAGGCATTCTACCCCCTACAGAGAATTTGAGTCTAAGGAGTTCTCTCACATCCAGGCCTAGGCAGATGTCTGGGTGCTCAATTGATGCCCACTGGACTCCCACTCAATGCTGGTGCTCATACTTGCTATTGGAGCACCTGTAGTTATGCCTGCCCTTCTTGGTCCCCTTGTCCAGGGATAAGGAGAGAGCTTACACCATGGTGCACTTCAGGATCAGCCCAATGCCAGAGGCAACAGAAAGCTTCTCTCAATAAACAAGAATGAAGTATATACCCATTTGCATTAGCCACAGCCGACTGTTACAGACAAGCACCGTCTATTGGCCTGTAGACAAACCGCATAGCCCAATATAAAACATGCTGACAAAAGTGCATAGGGTTATAGAAGCAAAGCCAAAAACCCTACAGTCACACCCCCTAGAGAGGGGTAAAAATGGAAAGTAAAACAGTGATGTAGAGAAAGAAAGAAAAAAATTCTGTCCGTATGAAAATAATTACAAAAATTAGGAGTGCCAATGTGTCCAGATGAGAAGAAAACAGCACAAGAATCCTGGTACCATGAAACATCTGAATGTTGTGACACCATCAAAAGATCGCACTATCTCTCCAGCAATGATTCCTAACCAAAATGAAAACTCAAAAATGGCAGATAAAGAATACAAAGCATACATTGCAAGA
This sequence comes from Hylobates moloch, assembly GCF_009828535.3. Classification (NCBI taxonomy): domain Eukaryota; kingdom Metazoa; phylum Chordata; class Mammalia; order Primates; family Hylobatidae; genus Hylobates; species Hylobates moloch. The sequence continues at coordinate 37,521,890 of NW_026652296.1, forward strand.
AAGCTCAATGCGATCCAAGACAAGGTTGAAAATCAACAAAAACAAATATTTTAAGCAATCCAGGAGATGAAGAAAGAGATATACATTTTAAAAGAAATCAGTCAGAACTTGTGGAATCAATAAACTTCACTGAAGAAATTTGAAAATACAATTGAAAGCTTTATTATTAGACTAGACCACAATAAACAAATCGCTTCAGAGCTCGAAGAGTGGTACTTTGAACTAACCCAATCAGACAAAAAAAAATGAACAGTCTTTGAGAAATATGAGATTATATAAAATGACCAAACCTCTGAATTGTTAGCATTCCTGAGAGAAAAGGAGAAAACATAAACAATGTGGAAAACATATTTGTGTTAATCCAAGAAAATTTCCCCAATCTTGCTAGTGTCATAGACATCCAGACACAAAAAATACAGAGAACACCTGCGAGATACTGTCAGGGCTCTGAGCCTAAGCTAAGCCGTCATATCCTCTGTGACCTGCAGGTACACATGCAGATGGCCGGCTCCTGCCTTAACTGATGACATTCCACCAGAAAAGAAGTGAAAATGGTCTGTTCCTGCCTTAACTAATGTCATGGTCTTGTGAAATTCCTTCCCCTGGCTCATCCTTTCTCAAAAGCTTCCCTACTGAGAACCTTGTGACCCCCACTCCTGCCCACCAGAGAACAACCCCCCTTTGACTGTAATTTTCCTTTACCTACCCAAATCTTATAAAACGGCCCCATCCCTATCTCTCTTTGCTGATGCTCTTTTCAGACTCAGCCTGTCTTTCTGCACCCAGGTGATTAAAAGCTTTATTGCTCACACAAAGCCTGTTTAGTGGTCTCTTCACACAGACGCGCCTGAAAGATACTATACAAAATGAACATCAATGCCTATAGTCACCAGGCTTTTCAAGGTCAATTAAATAAAAAATCTAAAAGCATCCAGAGAAAAATGTCAGATAATGTACAAAGGAAGCCCATCAGGTTAACTGCAAAGTTCTCAGTGGCAACTGTACAAGTCAGAAGTGATGGGAGCCTATTTTCAGCATTTTTAAAGACAAGAAAATTCAACCAAGAATTTCATATCCTGTCAAACTAAGCTTTACAAGCAAAGAGAAATAAAATGTTTTTCAGGCAAACAATCACTAAGGAAATTTGTTACCACTAGACCAGCCTTACATGAGATTCTTAAGGAAGTACTACACATGGAAACAAAAGAAAGATCCCTGCTACCATAAAAGCAAACTTAAGTACATAGTCCACAGACCTTGTAAAGCAACTATGCAATAGAAACTACAAAGCAGCCAGCTAATAACTTCATGAGAAGATCAAAATTTCACTTATTTCTTAAATGACCATAGGTAGTAATAGTTATAATTCTTCCCATTGTACAGATGAGTTAACTGAGTCTCCTAGAGATGACATCCCTCGCTCTCTCAGTAAGGGCTCCATCCACCAGTTTCCCCTTTACCAGTGAGACTTCATTCTCTCAGCTACTGGGAGTGTGGCCACTGATGGTTCACAGCTGAGTCCTTCTGTGGGCATTGATCTGAGTCAAAGGAAGCTGCTTTGTCCAAGTTCATGCCCCTCCTGGAATTGCCTATTTTAAATAATAGGTCTATATGGAGGTACAAAATGTTAATTCTTTTGCCTTAATATCCTACCACTCTGAGGCCATCCCCGTTGCAGAGGTCTCCATGGGCCTGGCTGTGGCCTCAGGTGAGCTGCACCCCTGCCTGACTTCTCCCTCTGCCCTACCCCATGCCCCTGCCTCCCCAGTACATGCCTCAGTGAGCCTCTTGCCCATGAATCTCCATCTGGGTCTGTTTCCAGGAACCCTAACCAAGAGATGGTGGAGTCAGGACCCACACCACAAATATCCTGCCTTTTAAACTACAGTGGGTGTTAGGTCTGTGAATGTTTGGAGGATGGGGCAATTCTTGTCTAGGAGACTGGATGTCTCACTTCTCAGGATTCGAGGGGAAGGATGTTCCAAATGTATTCAGACCTGAGTCTTATTTGGAAAAATGGTGTTTTATCTGGAAAGTTACCTGTTCTTGAAAATCTCTTACACAGCGGGACTATTTTTCCCTCCTTACTCCTTAGTAAAATGAAAACCAAAGCTTCCATTTGTATTGGTCTTGGTGAAATATTTCACTTACCAAATTTCTTTGGATCTACCTGATGGGGAAGGCTAGGCAGGTAACACAAACCCTTTGTAATTTTGAGGAAATATGTAGAAGGGAATTTGGGGACAATAAGCCAGGTCATGTAATTTTCAGATACATTTTGTTCACATTGCACGATAAGCTTCATCTGCTACCCTGGCTCTGAGACTGGCACTTAGTGATGTGTCAGCTCCATCATTCCTGGAAGTATCCTGGCTGCAGAGAGCAGGAGTCCTGAGAAACACTGGCTACCTCTCCCATGATGACACTGGTCCTTTACCAGAGATCATGGGGGTGGTGTTCACAGAGTTGCTGCAGTGTCCTCAGCAGGGGCCCAGGTGGTATCCTTCCATCTTCTCCATCGTTCATTCAGCTCTTGTTTTTGGGCACATGGCTCATAAGTGAAAGGCAGACACCATAGTTGGGACATTCTGTCCCACACTACAGCCTGAAAGGTGAGGAGTAGGAGAAGGAGGAGGTCACAGGTGCTGAGATGAGGGTGTGGGGAGTGAGTGAGAGAGAGAATGTGTGTGTGTGTGTGTGTGTGTGTGTGTGTGAGAGAGAGAGAGACAGAGAGAGAGAGAGAGAGAGAGAGAGGATTCTTTCCAAGGCCTCGGTCTTTTCTATTCAGTATAGGCTTTTTTTTTTTTTGTAATGACCTGGCTTCCTTCTTAGATGTTATTGCCTGGACTTGGGTCCTATGCCCCCTGGGGTGAGGAAGGCCAGGAAGTTTATTGGCTGATGCTTTCAGCCTTTGCACTTAGAGGCAGGCAGGAGAAAGGGAGTAGGAAATGGCTGGTGAGGTTTTCAGAACAAAGTTTGTTAATATAAGAGTCCACAAAGAGTTTGTAGAAACTCCATAGTACTAAAAGGTTACAGGTGCGTTTGTGCAGGATTGTGCCTATGCATACATACACACCATTTCTACAATACTCATCTGATTCCTAATGGGATCAGTGACTGGTACACCATTCTAATGTTGAAGTACGGATGCTGAGATGTAAATGCAATGCCGTGAGTTTGCACTGAAATTAAATGCAGACTCACATCTTGAGCTTCAGCCATCCATTACTTTCAACTGAACTAGGCAGCAGGCTACCTCCTCTTTATATTCAATCAAAGTAGAATACAGGAGAATGAAAGAGGATGAAATCGAGCACACTAAAGCCAAGCCAAAGCCCACTTGCTAATCACAGTCACTGAGTCCATGGCAGTGATGAGTTCTCTGGTGGTGAAGGCTTTGTAGGGAATGTGACCTAAGACACCTTCTCTTCCCCAGAAGCTCAGAGTATAGCTGGCAGAGGATATATCTGAAAACATTTACTGCCATGAAAAACAAGGAAACACTTATTAAATACTAAGTGGCTTTCATAAATCAGGGAGCATGTGAGAACAATATTTCCCCCCCCTTGGGAAGGAGTTTCACTCTTTTTGCCCAGGCTACAGTGCAATGGCATGATCTTGGCTCACTGCAACCTCCACCTCCCAGGTTCAAATGATTCTCCTGCCTCACCCTCCTGAGTAGCTGGGATTACAGGTGCATGCCAGATGGGGTTTCACCATGTTGGCCAGACTGGTCTTGAACTCTCGACCTCAAATCATCCACCTGCCTCGACCTCCCAAAGTTCTGGGAATATAGGCATGAGCCACTGTTCCCAGCTGTGAGAACACCTTATGCTGAAAATAAACTGCCAATTAACTCATAGTTGATAAGCTATTAGGCATATGTGGACATATCAACCACACCAATAGGTCATTCAGCCATAGTATTTGTTAGTTTTAAAAATAGAGACATAGGGAGGATCCAAGGGGAAATAACCTGTAATCTCATCACCCAAACACTCCTAGCTGACACTAAAAAAGAGGTAGAAAGAACACACACATATTTTTGTAATATTCAAATGGAAAAGAAAGATTCTAAATATAAAAAAGCAAAAGCCAAATTATCCATCTCCCTACCCACACTACCACCTCTCTTCGGTGATATCCAATGTTAATAAATACAAATGACTGCTTGCCTCTCTCCTTTCCCATATTTTAGATGTTTATGTGTATATCCGTATGTGTAAACATGTGTCTAAATGTCTATATAGCCACTCATACACGTGTGTTTACTTTGTTTTTACAACAAGTTTTACATTAACACACCATATATACCTTGCTTTCAATAAAATAATATATTCAAGATATATTAAAATTATTTCCAGTTTAACACATATGTTGCTATCTAATTCTTAACTGCTCTTCCATCATGTGTGTGCTCTATAATTTATTTGAGCAGTCTCTAGTGATGACATCATTTTGATCATGTTAAAGTTTGTGCTATTACCAGGACATTGCCGTGGTGATCCACAGGTTTCACTGAGTGTTGGTGACAGTATCAATGATGTATTAATAGATTCTTAACATCTTTTAAGTGCAGATGTATTAACATCTATTAAGTGTATGATTGGTGTAGGGGATGGGCCTGTGATGCAGACCTGGCCTATGAGGCATCAGAAGGAGTGAGCTAAGGAGTGCATAGGAGAAGCTTACTCACATTCAGGAAGGACAGGTGGAACAGAGGCTTTTCCCTAGGATCTTTCTGCCACTGGATGTTGGTGTTGATGATGTGATGTCTGGAGCTGTGGCAACCGCCTTGCTACCAGCTCGAGGCTGAAGCATCATGAACAGAAAGGTAAGGATGAGAGAATCCCAGGGAAGCAGAGCTAGATGCTGGGAGTTCTGTTCCTAAAGCTTGTCTCACCCAGGGCCTTCTTATTATGAAAGGTAGAGCACTCTTTGCATTCAAGCCATTTTTAATTGGGGCCTTTCTTACATGCAGTGGAAAGCCTCTTGCCAGGTCCTGATGCACGTGCAGGTTTCTTTTGCATGAGTTTCTCCTTCCCTCACTTCTTCTCCATGTCTCTTCCTACATTTGTGGCCGGTGGATTTGCCTCCTTTCCATTTCCGCTTGGCCCATCCACTCTTACAAAAATAGTAAAGTCTTGTCATAAAAATCCAGAAGATCTTCAATGATGCTAATGACGTTTAAGTACAGAGATTTTCAAAAACCCCACAAAAGGCTCCAAGTGGGCCTGAGCAACAGGTTTACTTGGCTGGATGTTTTGTACAATTAAAAATGTGTGGTATTTTCACTGTAGTCAGCTAAGAACATTGGCTTTTTCTACTCTGGCTTTCTTCTTCCCATTCACTGCCCTCTGGATGGTGTAGGGTGGACACAGGCATTTCGGTATCTGGCTAAGAGGAAGTTGAGTTGGGACGCATTTAACCTGGGGTGAAGGGAACACACTCTCGTGGTTCTGAGTCACTCCTGTGCATAATCATGTTGCCTCAAACTGTCCTGGTGCAGGAGAGGCCCCAGACAAGGCCCTACCACCCTCTCGGTTTTTACCTAAGGCATTGAGGAGAGGTAGAACCTTGATCAGAAAATGTCCCCAGCACCTCACATTGGAAGCCTGTGATTAGCAGAGGAAAGAAGGTTTGCAATGTGTGGAGCCAGAAGCCTATGTGTGGAAAATTATTCCCAGCAGAAACATGGAAAATTTTAAGTGAGTGTTTTGGTTCTTTTTGACCCTAGTCAAAAAAGGCAGTTTTATTCTATTGGAAAGATATTTGGTAATATGGCATATAACATAATTAGTGCATCATGCAGTTGTTTTTATTTTTGATGGGAATTGAATGAGATAGAATTTCTCAATTTTTGACATTCGTAGGGCACATATCTGTGTGGTGAAACTACCCATAGTAAGGACAGATGTGTGTGAAGCAGCACCGAACTGATGGATGGGGCTGACCTCCCACCTCTTCTTATCCTGATCAAGTCTGGGAGCTCCACATAACACAGATATAAAATTGTGGCCAGCAGAAAGACAGCTCGAAGAAATACTTGCTTCAGGACAAATGCCTCCTGCACATACAATGAGCTAATAAATATAGCCCATAATGACATTTTTAGATAATTCTGAAGCTCAGTACAACAGTGACAGTTTAAAAATGCTGTGTTTGTGTGTGTTGTCAATAAAAAGACTTTTTAAGGTCCTCAATTTTAAGTCAAGAAAATTTAGAGGTATTAAAATCTTAGAAATTGCAGATGAAAGGAAAATGAAAGAGGTTTTCCAAATTAGACAACAATCAGAAAAACGTGCATGATATGGCCAATTATGAGTTTTGAATCAAGATGTTATGCACCATCAATTTTACAAGTGATCGAAACTTTAAGTGGAAAGATTGGTTTATTCTTCTGTTATACATGACAAAATCCTACAATAAATAAAATCTCTTACAATGAGGGAAATAGCGATACATTAGTTGAGTATAAAAACATCGAATGAAATTATGAGTTGTGCCACTACCTAATTAATAAAAATATCATGTGAGGAAGTAAAAATCATGTGGATTAAGAAGGGCAAATCTGCCCTTTCATCTGCAGAGTGGATAGATGGACTGATG
>NW_026652296.1:37528598-37530073 GCF_009828535.3 Hylobates moloch
TATCTTCTGAGCCAAATGAATTGTCTGAACTGTGTCCTGAAACCACTAGATCTTTGTAGGAGAGTAAGACAGGGTTTCACTAGACTGATATTTGCCTACAAATATCAAAAATTACAAAATTCCATATCACTCATTTCCCATTTGGGAAATTTTATGCCTTTTCTAAGACTTTCCTTACCAAAAATAATGCCACAAATCAGTGGTAAAATATTGAAAATGAAGAGGTTAGAAACTCCTCATTCAGCACAGAGAAATCGCTCTGGAAGTAGGGTTGAGCGAATCGGAGGCCTGGGAAGCACAAGGCAGCACAGTCTTTCCTTGGGCACATGGACACTTGCCATAACAAGGACAAGAGGATCAAGGCACTGCAGGGCCTGAGGAGCATACATTATAGGGGATCTCTGTGAAAAAAACAGAAAATAACACAATGTTAGCAAAACAAAACTAAGCACAAAAATTAATGATAATTTAGGAAGAGAAAATAAATCACGGAAATTATATGTATGAAAATGCTGAAAAATACTGCAAACATCACAAAATTGGGAAAAATAACACATATCCTCTTGCAATCAGTCACCAACACCGATTCTGTAGTCAACAGACTCAAGTCTATTGGCTTGTTGAAATAAGGGAATAAATTCACACCAAGAAACCTGGGATGACTCAAAAAAGAAAAGAGGTTATTAAGGAGCAGGGGAAAGGATTTTGAGGTGATATTGATGCACTCAGGGCATGGGAGGCCTCCGTGCAAAGCAGCCAGTGTCAAGCCTGGTCTGCAAAGTGGACCTAGGTCCTGTGTCCTTAGAACCCATAAAGTCCAGCCAGATGTGGAATGTTCTGTCCATAAACCCCTTCTCTGTAACTCTGAGCTTCTGTGTAAAGGTGGATATAGATCCTCCAGACAGTAGGATGTTCTTCTTACTGATAAGCAGAGTTTGGAACAGCCCCTGACTGTAGAAAGTGAGGTCTTCCATTGAGTCAGAAAGCAGCCTTGTGTTGACCTCCTATCTCATCCTGTGACTTCGAATGTCTTAACCATCTGGGAATGCAGCACAGTAGGTCTCAGCCTCATTTTACCCAGCCCCTACTCGAGATGGTTGCTCTGGTTCAAATGCCTCTGACATGAGCATGTAGATGGGCTGTGGGGAACACATGTGATGAATTTGATTTGTTAAGAGGGATTTAACTCGGCAATGGGGGTACTGGGAGCTCCACCCTGCATCCTTTGGGGTGTTGCCTGCTGGACTGGAGGAAGCAGCTGCAGGGCTTGGTGCTGGGAAGAGAGAAGGGGCTCTGTCTAATCCCAGCCTCAGTCACCTGCCCAGAGTCAGAAATCAGTCATCAGCCAAGAAGAGGCTGTTTGACATTTCAAAGCTGCAGCTTGAGAGAAACATTCTGTCCTGCTCATGATGCCACTGGCTTTGTTAACATCAGTCCATCTATCCACTCTGCAGATGAAAGGGCAGATTTGCCCT
>NW_026652296.1:37530083-37532798 GCF_009828535.3 Hylobates moloch
AAGAATGACTGACTTATGAGCCCAGATTAAAAATAGCATACTGCTCTTAGTCCTAGGTCTAAGAAAATGGCAGCAGCTTTTTCCAGTGTCTTTCCCTCTCAGAGTGTCCAAGCATCTCCCCAAGTTAGCTCTAGGACTTGGGAGAAACAAAGTGCTATCCCTTGGCCTGGTTCCATGGAATCCTCAGTGGAAAGGTACATCACAGAGGGAGACTCTCTGCCCCCTCACATTCTGGGACATCACTCACTTTTATGAGAAACACATTTCCATATGGGCTATTTGCCTGCATTCTCCTCCCCAGAATTTGAGGTGTCCTTCAGGATTCCAGTGGATTCCCACTCTCATTTTTTAGTTAAAACTCACAGAGCTGATCACTAGGTACTATTTTGCTATTTCCAAGTGCTTGAGGCACACTGAAAGCTTCTAGTCTACCACTGGGGGAAAAAAATGCACAATGTTTATCAGAATCCCTGACCTCTGTCCACTAAATGCCAGTAGCACATCCTCCCAAGTAGCAACAACCAAAAATGTCCTAGACGGTACAAATGTGCCCTGAGAAGCAAAATTGCCCCAGGTGAATAACTGCTGACAGAGGCACCATGGCCTCCCTGTAGCAATGAATGAGCACAGGCACCACTCAGGATTGCTTTCTGAACTCACCAAAGATTTCAGACAGTACTTCTAGAGTTGGATGAAGGAAAGTATAAAATGGATCTAGAACTTCTTGTTATTAATACATGAGAAGGTAAGGATATGTTCCAATAATAATGGAAACGTGTCAAGAGAACAGAGGAAGCTGCTTAAAGGAGCTCTCGGTAGCCAACTGTGAGATAATCTACACATTGCAATAATAGTGGTAACAGAATATAACTCATTGAATAAAATAAGAAACCATGAGTTAGATCTATCAAGAGACAGAAGCTAGGTAGTTAGGTATGTAGATAAACAGACAGATGAGAAAAGCAAGTTTTCCTTACAGTGGAATGAATGCCATTAATAAATATAGAAGAAATGATGAAGTTAGAAAAAAATAGTCACAATCATCATAATAACAATTGATTCATGAAAGAATTATCATTATATGCTAATGGTAGAAAGTAAAAGTTTAATAAGAAGTAGAACATAAACCTATTTTCTAAGTATTGCTCCTTGAAATAGTTATTAATTATACAATAAATAAAGTAACTTTAGAGTGGAGAAAGCTGGAAGATGCTATCTAAATCTAGAGATTAAAGTTAACATTGGCCGGGCGCGGTGGCTCACGCTTGTAATCCCAGCACTTTGGGAGGCTGAGGCGGGTGGATCACGAGGTCAGGAGATCGAGACCACGGTGAAACCCCGTCTCTACTAAAAAATATAAAAAATTAGCCGGGCGTGGTGGCGGGCGCCTGTAGTCCCAGCTACTCGGAGAGGCTGAGGCAGGAGAATGGCGTGAACCCGGGAGGCAGAGCTTGCAGTGAGCCGAGATTGCGCCACTGCACTCCAGCCTGGGTGACAGAGCGAGACTCTGTCTCAAAAAATAAATAAATAAATAAATAAATAAATAAATAAATAAATAAATAAAGTTAACATCTATCAGCAATTGGACAATGGTATCCTGGCCTCCTGGAATGATGTACTGGGGAACACAATATCACTTCTATAATTTTCATCTAAAAAATGCATAACCTGAATCAAATCCATTGACGACCCCAACAGAAAACATTCTACAAAATCACCAGTTATTGTCAAAAATGATAGGATAACAAAGACAAGAGAGAATGAAGAGCTTTACCTGATTAAAGGAGACTAAGGAAGCTTGGCAAATAAACACCATTGATAAACTGTCTGAACAATAGACTAGACAAAAGGATGTATCCACACAAGCATCATGATTTTGCTTATTGCACTGAGGTTGTTAGAGAATGTCCTTGTCCGTAGGACACACATATGAAAGTATCTGAGGACAAAAGAGGTCATGTCTGCAATTTGCACTCAAATGACTTGGAAAAACCTATAATAGCTTGTACACAAAGAAAGAGAAGGAAAAAGCACGAGATACAATGTTATGAGTGGGAGAATTTGAGTGTATACAAGAGCTCTTTATATTACTCTTCCCACTTTTAGTAAGTTTGAAATCACTAGGCCGGGCGCGGTGGCTCACGCCTGTAATCCCAGCACTTTGGGAGGCCAAGGCAAGTGGATCACAAGGTCAGGAGATCGAGACCATCCTGGCTAACACGGTGAAACCCCATCTCTACTAAAAAAATACAAAAAATTAGCCGGGCGTGGTGGCAGGCGCCTGTAATCCCAGCTACTCAGGAGGCGGGGGAATGGCGTGAACCCGGGAGGTGGAGCTTGCAGTGAGCCATGATCGTGCCACTGTACTCCAGCCTGGGCGACAGAGCAAGACTCTGTCTCAAAAAAAAAAAGAATAAGAAATCACTACAAAATAAAACGTGCAAAAAATAAAAATTCAAAATACAGCAAACTTCTATGTAAGGATCACCCGACATGCACAGCCCTGTGTTGTCAGCTAGTTGCGAAGTCATGGAAACACCTCCTAACTTCTCAGCCTAGCATAAATGTGTCAGGGGAATGGCCAAGCCATCACGTGATGAAGCTTCAGGCTGGCTGGTTACTAAGAACACGTTTCACCAGCATCCACACTCTGTACTGTTCCTTAGAGCAGAGACAGAGTGTGAGATGGAAGGGACTGGGGCACTGAAGAGGATG
>NW_026652296.1:37532808-37541618 GCF_009828535.3 Hylobates moloch
CAGGCGACAAAGGAGTCTACAGGGCCAGATGGGGACTGCCAGGGTGGGGCGGGCACGAGGGTGGCTGGAGAGGCAGGAGGATACCATCTGGGGCAAGGCAGATATCACAGGTCTGGACAAAGTGGTAACACAAGTGTATGCATTTATGAAATCCCCCAGATTAGGCACATACTATTAGGCATTTTATTGTATGTAAATTCTACCTCATTTAAGGCAATTTTTAAAATGCCAGGTGAGTCTTCCAAGCAGTGCACATAGGAAAGGAGCCCAAAGCATGGCTGCCTAGGAGAGAAGCAAGAGAGGCCTGTGGATTCCTACATTCATCCCATGGCTGCTGCTCCCTCTCCTGACACCCCCACTGCCTGCCAGGGGTCTCCGTGCACCTTCCACCGGGCCCCACCCACAGTTACCGTGAGACTCCAGGTCATTCCCTTCCCTGCTCACATCCCCTCCAGGAGCTTCCCCTTCCTGGAGCAGGCATGCCCAACCCCACCTCAGGGCCTTTGCACTGGCTGTTCCCCACTGCCTGGGGCTTCTCAACCTCTCCAGTTTCATAGAGACCTCCCTGACCAGGGTCCAGTGGTCTCTCTCTAGTCCCTGTTCTATTTCACTTCCAGCAGAGTATAACTCCCTGATCTTAATTGTTGATCATAACCTACCGTCCCCTACACACACTGTGTAGGAATTTACTGTGCAGTTCCATAGCCACCAGCCACATGTGCTATGGGACACTTGAAATGGGGCCAGTCCAAAATGATTCCTGGGCTAAGTGTAAAAAATACAAAGGGAATTTCAAACATTTACAAAACCAAAAAAAAAAAAAAAAAACACACATAAACAATCTCATTAATAATTGTTCCCATTAGCTGAAATAATATTGTGGCTATATTAGGTTAAATAAATATTTTAAACATTACTTTCAACCATTTATTCTCATCTTTTAAAATGCGTCTACTAGAAATTTTCAATTGCTCATGGGTTCGTGTCACATCTCTGTTGGGCAGCAGCTCTGCAATGTCCCCTCCATGGCTCATCAACTAGGTTCCGTCTTCAAGCCCTAGACCTCCTGGCACAGGGAGTAGCTGGTGATAGGTTTGTTTATTGAATAATGATTTATGAAAACAGAAGCCAGTGACCTTTTCCAAAAAGGTTAATTCCCTTAAATTTGGCAAAGAAATTCTCCATAGTAGGGTGTGGACAGGGTCTTCTGGAACCTTCTGAAATAACCTCTCTGCTCCAGAGATTCAGAGACTGGGACCCAGTGCTCCTGGATGCCCCTGATATCTGAAGACCCTGAGAGGCCAAACCCTGTATTTTTCCCTTTTCTGAGCAAACAGGAAGTCACATTGCTTTCACAGTCAAAGGTCCTGTGTCACCTCTGTGGAGACCTGGGTGACTCAAGCTTGGGAGCACTGGGGAAGAGAGGCATGGCTCGGAGAGGCTGAAGTGAGGACAAGAGTGGGGAGGAGGGGGAGATGGAGGAGGCCTAGGAGGGGCAGGGGAACTTAAGCAGGGAGGGAGCTTGTAGTGGTGGGGGAGTGAAAAGAGAGATGGGGGAAGAGGGGATGGGCAGAAAGAGGAGGAGGAGTCAGGGGCATGGCATGGAGTGGGGTGGGGCTGGGCTGCCAAAGCAGGATAAATGCACAGCTGCCTGCTGGTCTGGGCTCCCCGCCTCAGGCTCTCACCCTCTTCTCCTGCAGGTCCTGGTCTGTGCTCTGCCTCTGAGGACACCATGGCCCAGCCCCTCTGCACCCTGCTGCTCCTGTTGGCCACCCTGGCTGGGGCCCTGGCCTGGAGCCCCGAGGAGGAGGATAGGATAATCGGGGGAGGCATCTATGATGCAGACCTGGATGATGAGTGGGTACAGCGTGCCCTTCACTTCGCCATCAGCGAGTACAACAAGGCCACCGAAGATGAGTATTACAGACGCCCGCTGCGAGTGCTGAGAGCCAGGGAGCAGGTGGGTGCTGCCTCTACCCGAGAGGTCCTGAGTCCCAGCCTGGTTTGTCGCCCAACTCCCAAGAGCATTCCCAGCAAATCAGCACTGACACATTCAAGATCTAAGGCTCAGACTCATACAGCTTTCCCTGACTCTCTCCTGATGGCCTTCCTACCGAAGGATGCCCCTGGGCCATGCACTGCAGCCACTTCCTGTCCCCTCAGCCTCCTTTAACCTGCAGCAGCGGCTGTGTCTGTACCATGACCGTGGCATTTCCCAGGGTCCAGCAGGTGTGGATGGAGACTGTGCTGACTCTGGGTGGGCTTGATGCTGCTCAGGATGAGAACTGGGCCATGAGGCTCATCCTCCTCCCTGAGTCCTCTCCTCAGGGGCCACACGGGAACCTGGCTCCCTGTTCTGCAGAGCCCTGCTTCCCCCCAGGTCACGTCCCTGGGCACAGCTCCTTAGGGCTAGCGACCTTCACCCTCAGGCGGGCTTACCACCCCCTACAGCCCAGGGCAGCTGAGTCCATGCTGGGGTGGAGCACGCCTGACCCTTCCTCTACCAGCTGATGCAGAGTTAGACCTCAGCCAGATGAGGACAGCAGTCACCCAGCAGAGCGGAGGAGGGTGTCAGGTCGGAAGGGAGCTTCAGCAGGGCTACTGGGCCCAGCTTGACCTGCATCCCATGGCAGAGCAGCAAATAGTGACACAGCATTTAGAGCTCCTCCACCTTCTCTTGGAAATTCAGAGGAATCCCCACCAGCCCCGTTTCTCCTCCTGCAGCTGTCAGCTGGGGCCCTCACCCTGCACACGAGGCACACTCCCTGGTGCCGTGGTCCCCGCTGGCCTCCACTTCCCTTTCAAGCATGACAATAACTTGGAGTGAAGCACAGGGCATTGCAGACCATCAGGCCCAGAAGCCTATTTTATACATGGGTAAACTGATACTCGGGGGATCTCAGCAGTTCTCCTGGTTCCAATGGGCAACGTCTAGCACCTGGTCTGAGAGTCCCTCATCCCAGGTTTCTCCACAGCTCTGCCACCTTGTGTCTGGGAGAGGCCCTGTGCAGGGAAAGGGTTCAATTCTAGTCTGCAATTGTAAGACACGCAGGTGTGCTGCTGACTTGAGAAATGTAGCTCGAATCTCACGCTTGAAATGGTGGCATCCAGGAGGCAGTGTTTATTGGCCCAAAATATCTACTTGTGTGAAGAACATCATTTCCTACTCTTAAATGCAGGAATACATCTAGGTTAAATGGAGGGAATGAGATTTTTGGGAGTCAGTTGAAATTTTGTCATCAGATGACAGTCTTCGTAGAAAAGAGACAGTGTTCCTTCGCCCCTGAGCCACAGGTAGCAGAATTCAATGAATCCTTTTACTCAGCACAGAGAAAACAATGTTTAAGAGGGGGCATGAGGCCCAGCACCCTGCCAGCTGACAGGAAGGGGGGGCTTGTGTGCCTTGTGGTGACATGTGGGCAGCTCACGAAGCCCCCAAGCAAGTCCTGTGACTCAGACACAGGGAAATGCCTGTGAGTGCGTGAAACTGATGGGGAGCGCTGTCCATGCATCCTGTTTTCTCATGTGTGCAGACCGTGGCCGGGACAAATTACTTCTTTGACATAGAAGTGGGCCGAACCGTATGTACTAAGTCCCAGCCCAACTTGGATACTTGTGCCTTCCACGAACAGCCGGAACTTCAGAAGGTACGTTCCTGATGCTGGTCCCAGGCCAGTCATGCACTGCAGAGGGGTGCGTATGTGTCAGCCTCTGCCCTACACATCTTTGGAGGGTGTGTGTGTATGCAGATAGGTATGTGGGGAGCCACATATGCATGGATATATACGTGTTCATGTACTTGTGGAGGGGTGTGCATGTAGGTGTGCATGTGGAAAGGTGAATGTGTGTACACACAAGTGCCAGTGTGTGCAGGGAGGTGTATGGGAGCATGTGTGCCTGTGTGTGGCTGTGTGGGGGCACTATGGGGGTTTGTACATAGATCTATGGGGATGAGAGGTCCAAGTGAGTTTACATAGTTGCCTATGTGTGTGCAGATGGGGTGGTGAGGGAGGGGGTGAGGTATTTGATTTGCTAGGAAGGCTTTAGCTTGGGAATGGTTACTGGGAGGTCAACTCTGCCTGCTTTGGGGTGTTGCCTGTTGGACAGGAAGAAGTAGCTGCTGGGCTGGGTGCTGGGCAGGGAGAAGGGGCTCTGTCTAATCCCAGGCTCAGGCACCTGCATGTAGCCACAGCCACAATGATCAGATTAGTGGGACCTAGAGGGCTGTTAACTGGGAAGCCCTGGACCTGCCCTGCTCACCCAACACCAGCCTCTCCAAGGACCTGCTGGTTCTTGTGAGGTCTCCCATCAGGGGAAAGCCTTACTCCCCTTGTTTCCCTTGCCCCATGCCCCAGCTCTTTGAGGGGGATTTGCCCTGCCCTGGGTTCTTCCCTCTGGCCCCTCTTAGTGCTGGCCTGAGTGCTGGAGGTGGAAGGAGCTGGGGGAAGTGAGCTGCCTCCCCCTCTCCTACACACCTGGAACTCCCGAGGCCTTGCACAGGCTGCTCCTCACAGGACTGTGCTGGGACAGGAACCCTGCAGGCTTCGGTGGAGGCCCAATGCCACCTGGTGACTTGGAGCCTTGGGGAGGGGCAATGGAAGAGTCACTATTCATTCTAGTTCAGTGCTCTGGGATTCAGCAGGGGTAGGTGAGGGCCCAGTGTCTCACCTCCATCCTCCTCACCCAGGCTGTGACATCTCATGCCTGGGCATCTTCCCCTTTAACTGTAACCCACACTGATTGGCCCTTTCTCTTCCCTTTCACAGAAACAGTTGTGCTCTTTCCAGATCTATGAAGTTCCCTGGGAGAACAGAAGGTCCCTGGTGAAATCCAGGTGTCAAGAAAACTAGAGATCTGTGCCAGGCCAGTCACACCGACCACCTCCCACTCCCACCCCCTGTAGTGTTCCCACCCCTGAACTGGTGGCCCCCACCCTGGGGGAGGTTTCCCCATGCGCCTGCACCAGGAGAAGACAGAAAAGGCGGCAGGAGGCCTTTGTTGCTCAGCAGGAGGCTCTGCCCTCCCTCCTTCCTTCTTGCTTCTCATAGCCCTGGTACATGGTACACACACCCCCATCTCCTGCAATTAAACAGTAGCATCGCCTCCCTTTGAGTTCTTGGCTGTCTGGGGATATGCACACAGGCAGGGTTTCTGCAGTTCCTTTATGAAGCCTCCTTGTTCTGCTGGTGTGGAGATCAGAGGAGTACCTGGGAGCTGACGCGGCCACAGCAAGGCCGTCAGGGGAGCTGCTGCCACTTTCAGAGACCTGAGCTTCAGAACAGGGAGAGAGCAGCCAGGGGCTGGGAACCCAGGCCTTCAGCTGCAGCAGACCCTGGTGAGGGGACCAGGGAGAGGAGGGGGCCCAGGATGTTGGCCTGGGAAGCTGGGCTGCTGGTTTGGTCTGAGCCGCTGGTCCAACCAGGAGGAGGGGGCTGGCTGTGTCCACAGGCAGGGGCCAGGCCTCGGTGGAACTCACCAGGCCATAGATTCCATCTGTGCTTGCAGAGTTGAGCAGACCCCAGGGAGCTGCTCTCATCAAGTTCCCTAGACACCAAATAGATAGCAATCGGCGTGTGTCTCTTTCCACAGGAGACTTTAGGCCCCTACATGGAAACAAAGTCCAAAAGTTTGTGTGTGTGTGTGTATGTGTGTGTGGTGTGTGTGTGTATGTGTGTGTATGTATGTGTGTGGTGTGTGTGTGTGTTTGCGTGTGTGTGTGTGTGTGTGTGTATAACTGATTGGGAAAACTGCCACCCAGACCAAAGACGGGCAAGATTACCCAGAGAAAGCAGCTCCCGCTGTCATCCGTCCTGGAAGGGGGTGCCCCAGGCTGGGAGGTTGTCTCCTATGCTAGGAAGCTGTGCCCTAGAAGAGTTTTACACATTCACATCCAGTTGCCCTTTCTCTGTACTTGGATTTAATACAAGTACTCAGGTCAGGCTTCTTGGTAGGGATGGAGAAGCTAAAACACAAATGAAAGTGTCATGCAGTGGACACTCATTTTTTTCACAAAGGATGTTTTAATTAATAAATAACAGCACCTTAGTATCAAAACCATTCAGTAGAATAGTGGGTGGTTGCACTCCAAAGAAGAGGCTACAGTCCTGAGACCTAGCCCACCCTGCAAGCTCCTTCCCTTTGCTATTTCAGGGCTGAGGGGTGCAGCCCTCAGGGCAGGTGCCTCTGGGAAGGACTCTCAACTATCTTCCATGCCTAGAGCTGCATTGACCAAGGGTGGCTGCCATGAACACCAAGGGGGAAATGACAAAGGGGCCAAACAGCCCCGAGGCCAGCACCCCATGTGCCACACATAGAAAGCCAGGAGGAGAATGGTCTGGCAGGGAGAGTGGGGAGCATCTGCTTTATTTCCTCTTTACCCCCACGGGATTTAACCAAGGTTTTGGGTTGAAGCAAGTGAAGCAGCGCCCAGGAGGCCATGAGCTGAGGAGACCTGAGTCTGGGCCTCACTCAGTGTCAGGGGGTCGGGGGGTACACACACTGATTCAGGATTCTGTTGGAAGAGAGGGGCTGAGAGCAGAGCAGTATGTGCCCAGGAATGGTGGTCAGGGGCGAAGTCTTCCCTGCATGGAGATCCTCATGGTTCTCTACCTGGTGCAGGGTCTGTCTTGACATAATCAACCACCATCCAAGGACACAAGGAACAGGTGATTTTGTGTAAACCAGTAACTTTTCTGACATCTCTCTTCCTTGGGGAAGTGGAGGGGGAAGTCTGGCTCTGTAGAGGGCTCCCTCCACCATCTCCCTGTTTGTCTGTTCCCTAGGAGGGGAGCAGGGGGCAGGGAGGCTTGAAGGTGAGCATGTGGATCTTCGTCTTCTGGACCAAGCTGAGGGTCTGGGCTCTGTCCGGAAGCTACCGGGTTTTGGGAGTAAAGGAGGGTCCTGAGGGTCATGTTCTGGAAATATTGCACCCCTTCTAAGAGTTCCTTTAGCAATAATAATGTCACACATTCTTGGTAAAAGACTAAAACCACTGAGGTTAGAAACTCCACCTTCAGCCTAGACTAATCACTCTGGAAGGAGGGATAAGTCCATTGGAGGCCTGGGAAGCAGGAACCAGTGCGCTCATTCCTTGGGCAGGTGGATTCTCAGCACTATGACCACAGGCAACCCAGGTTCCGTGAGGTCTGAGGCTTACATAATTCAGAGGGTTATCTTCATGAAAAGTAGCATAATATAACCAATTAGAAACTAAACACAAATTTAGTGTTTATTTAAGAAAAGGAAATAAGTCACAACAAATTACTCATTTTGAAGTCCGGATAAATACCACAATCATCCCAAATTCCAGAAAAATAATATACATCCTAGTGCGATCAGTCACCAAAACTGATTTTGCAGTCAACGGACTCAGGATTATTGGCTCGTAACAAAAAGAGAATAAATTCACATCAAGAAACCTGAGATGACTCAAAAAACAAAGCAAAGATGTTATTATAAGACTGTGGGGAGGGATTTTTGAGGCTGCAGTGATGGACTCAGATCATGGCAGGTCTTAGTGTAAAGCAGCCAGTGTCAAGTCTGGTCTGCAAAGTGGACCTAGGTCCTGCGTCTTTAGAACCCATAAAGTCCAGCCAGATGTGGAATGTTCCATCCAGAAACCCCTTCTCTGTAGCTCTGTGCTTCTGTGTAACCATGGAGCTAGATCCTCCAGGCAGTGGGATGTTCTTCTTACTGATAAACAAAGTTTCAGAGAGCCCCTGACACTAGAGAACAAGGTCTTCCATTGAGTCCCAAAGCAGTTGTCAGCCAAGGAAGAAGCTGTTTGACATTTCAAACCTGCAGCTTGAGAGAAACATTGTTTCCTGTTCATGATGCCACTGGCTTTGTCCTCATCAGTCCATCCAACCACCCTGCAGATGAAAGGGCAGATTTGCCCTTCCTTAATTTGTGTTCTTTTTACTTGTTAACATGTTTTTATTAATTAACTACATGACACAACAGTGTAGTAAGTTATTTCTATGTTTTCATACTCAACTATTGAGTCACTATTTGCTTCATCACATAACATTAATTTTATAATAGAATTTTCTATAAATATAGCAGAAAGAGAAACTGGTCTTTCCACTCAGTTTGATCACTTTAAAACTCTGATAAATACTACAATCATCCAAAATTATGAAATACTACAATCAATCCTACTTGTGAAAATCATGGTTTATAACATTTTCTTTCTGCTTCAAAACTCATGTAGGTAATATTACAAATTTGTTTGATTGTTGTCTAATTTGGAAAAGTTTCCAGTTTTCTTTCATGTGAGCACTAAGATTTTAGTACTTTCTAAGTTTTCTTGACTTGAGATTGATGATCTTAAAGACTCTATTGACAATGCTCACTAAACACAGCATTTTAAAACGCTCACTGTTGTAGTGGGCTTCAAAATTGTGCAAATATATAGCTATATACTATATTGATTACCTCATGGAATGCACAGAAATAGTTTGTCCTGAAAGAAACATTCTTTCAAGCCATCTTGCTGTTGGTCAAAGTTTTACATCTGTGTTGCCTGGAGCTGTGAGATTTCATCAGGATAAGAAGAGGATAGAGGCCAAGTCTGATCCATCGGGTCTGTGTCACCTCACAGGCATACATCCTTGCTGTGAGTAGTTCACTATACAGGTCTGCACCCTACAAATGTGAAAATCAAGAAATTCTATCTCATTAAATTCCCATAAAAAAATAAAACAACTTGGGTCTCACTTGTGTAAAATGAAAAACAAAATAACATTAAATAAAAACAAACTGCATGGTGCACTCTTGTCATACCATATTAGTGAGTACATTTTCATGAG
>NW_026652296.1:37541718-37549869 GCF_009828535.3 Hylobates moloch
GCACATTGCACACCTTCACAATTATTTGGCTATGATTCTGATACCACATGAACCACACTGGATGGGAGTAGAAGTGAATTCTCTGTTAGGAAGAACTCAACAATTAATATATAACAAAATGTAGGCCAAAAAAGCCTCTACCAGGCCATACCCTTTGACCAGCCTGTTTTTATAGAGAATAAACACGGGCTTTTGGAAAGGAGCTTTCCTCATATGGAGGATCCCTTCTAGGGAGCCAGCACTTCCCAGATACCCCAGGTGGAACTCAGGAGACTGAAAAAATCACCATTGTTAGCAAAAGTTTAGACAGCCACTGCCAGCATGAAAGCCACAGGCTCCCTGGAAGAGTGCGCCATGTCACAGCACAGGGAAGAGGGATTTTCCTAGATTCAAGGGGATGTGCCAGGATTGATGGACAGCTGTCTCCCTTGCTGGAAAAAAACTATACACGCATGCCCCCTCTGCCATGTGGCTAGCAGCAAATCTCTCCAGAAAATGTAGCATAAACCCCCATTGCCTTTGTGCATGGTCATGGGTCTTGCTTGGGCCTTAACATATGTAACAAGGACAGAAACCTTAACCCTGCAGATGTGAGAGGTGGGTCCTCCTGCTCCCCTCCTCACCATCATGAAGAAAATCTGACCCAAGCAGACACTGCCCCTTCAGCATGGGCCCCAGGTTGAAGACACAAGGCAAGCCAGACCAGATCTGCTAAGCCCCAGCCCATCTACAGGCTCCAGAGCGTGACACGAAGTTTCTTGCTTTTAGTCCCTAAGATGTTAAGGGTTTTTCCTAGGGAACAGCAACTGACTCATACATGGTTTATTCCATTTTCTGCTGTACTCCTTCTCCACTCTTTTCCCAAATGAACTCTTTACTGCCCTCATGACAATCTACATCCCATAAGTAATTAAGCTGCTGGTTGTAATGAAACAGAAGCTTTAAAATTTCCTTTTGGCAAATCCTAAAAGCAGCCCATGTATCAGAGATCCAGGACAGCACTTAACTCTTCCCACATATGAATAAGCAATCCAGGAGGTCTGTGGGGGCACAGCATGCTGGTCCTCCACACTGCCCAGGTCTTGGCTCCCGACTGTAAGTCAAGACAACACCTCAGTGAGAAAAGGGGAGGATCCCGGTTCACCCTGTCAAATAGCACCCTAACCCTAAAGTGACATGCTGAAGAGAGGCAAAGGAGAATGCAAATGACCACTGAATGGTTGTTCCTTTAGAGAGCAAAACAGAATAATCACAGAGGCTGGAATCCACTTTTAGCTTTTATGATCTGATGCACAAGACAAACAACACAAGTAGGACTGGGGACTCCCAGGTTGGCTGCCCTATTTCTGTTTGATTATTTCTCAGATATTTAGAACTTTCTCTCTCTTTTTTTACACTTTAAGTTCCAGGGTAAATGTGCACAACGTGCAGGTTTGTTACATATGTATACATGTGCCACGCAGGTTTGCTGCACCCATTAACTCATCATTTACATTAGGTATTTCTTCTAATGCTATCCCTCCCCCATACCCCCACCCCAGGACAGGCCCCAGTGTGTGATGTTCCCCGCCCTGTGTCCAAGTGTTCTCATTGTTCAGTTGGCACTCTGTTGGTCTGTTATTGGTGTATAGAAATTCTTGTGATTTTTGCACATGGATTTTGTATCCGAAACTTTGCTGAAGTTGCTTCTCACCTTAAGGAGATTTGGGGCTGAGACAATGGGGTTTTCTAAATATATAATCATGCCATCTGCAAACAGGGACAATTTGACTTCCTCTTTTCCTAATTGAATACCCTTTCTTTCTTTCTCTTGCCTGATTGCCCTAGCCAGAATTTCTAACACTGTTGAATAGGAGTGGTGAGAGAGGGCATCCCTGTCTTGTGCCAGTTTCCAAAGGGAATGCTTCCAGTTTTTGCCCATTCAGTACAATATTGGCTGTGGGTTTGTCATAAATAGCTCTTATTGTTTTGAGATACATGCCATCAATACCTAGTTTATGAGACTTTTTAGCATGAAGCGCTGTTGAATTTTGTCGAAGGCCTTTTCTGCATCTATTGCGATAATCATGTGATTTTTGTCTTTTGTTCTGATTATGGGATGGATTATGTTTATTGATTGGTGTATGTTGAACCAGCCTTGCATCCCAGGGATGAAGCCAACTTGATCTGGGTGGATAAGCTTTTTGATGTGCTGCTGGATTTGGTTTGCCAGTATTTTATTGAGGATTGTTGCATTAATGTTCATCAGGGATATTGGTCTAAAATTCTTTTTTTTGTTGTGTCTCTGCCAGGTTTTGGTATCAGGATGATCCTGCCCTCATAAAATGAGTTAAGGAGGATTCCCTCTTTTTCTGTTGTTTGGAATAGTTTCAGAAGGCATGGTACCAGCTCCTCTTTGTACCACTGGTAGAATTCGGCTGTGAATCTGCCTGGTCCTGGATTTTTTTGGTTAGTAGGCTATTAATTATTGCCTCAATTTCAGAGCCTGTTATTGGTCTATTCAGCAATTCAACTTCTTCCTTGTTTAGTCTTGGGAGGGTGTATGTGTCCAGGAACATATCCATTTCTTCTAGATTTTCTAGTTTATTTGTGTAGAGCTGTTTCTAGTATTCTCTGATGGTAGTTTGTATTTCTGTGGGATCGGTGGTGATATCCCCTTTATCATTTTTTATTGGGTCTATTGATTCTTCTCTCTTTCCTTCTTTATTAGCCTTGCTAGTGGTCTATCAATTTTGTTGATCTTTTCAAAAAAACCAGCTCCTGGATTCATTGACTTTTTGAAGGGTTTTTTGTGTCTCTGTCTCCTTCAGTTCTGCTCTGATCTTAGTTATTTCTTGCCTTCTGCTAGCTTTTGAATTTGTTTGCTCTTGCTTCTCTAGTTCTTTTAATTGTGATGTTAGGGTGTCGATTTTAGATCTTTCCTGCTTTCTCTTGTGAACATTTAGTGCTATAAATTTCTCTCTACACACTGCTTTAAATGTGTCCCAGAGATTCTGGTATGTTGTGTCTTTGTTCTCATTGGTTTCAAAGAACATCTTTATTTCTGCCTTCATTTTATTATTTACCCAGTAGTCATTTAGGAGCAGGTTGTTCAGTTTCCATGTAGTTTTGTATGGGGAAAAGAAAGAGAGATCAGACTGTTACTGTGTCTATGTGGAAAGAAGTAGACATAAGAGACTCCATTTTGTTCTGTATTAAGAAAAATTCTTCTGCCTTGAGATGTTGTTAATCTGTAACCCTACCCCAACTCTGTGCTTGCAGAAACATGTGCTATGTTGACTCAAGGTTTGATGGATTTAGGGCTATGCAGGATGTGCTTTGTTAAACAAATGCTTGAAGGCAGCATGCTTGTTAAGAGTCATCACCACTCCCTAATCTCAAGTACCCAGGGACACAAAACAGTTAGGAAGGCCACAGGGACCTCTGCCTAGGAAAGCCAGGTATTGTCCAAAGTTTCTCCCCATGTGATAGTCTGAAATATGGTGTCCTGGGAAGGGAAAGACCTGACCATCCCCCAGCCCCACACCCATAAAGGGTCTGTGCTGAGGAGGATTAGTAAAAGAGGAAGGCCTCTTTACAGTTGCGATAAGAGGAAAGCATCTGCCTCCTGCTGGTCTCTAGGCAATGGAATGTCTCCCTGTAAAACCCAATTGGATGGTCCATCTACTGAGATAGGAGAAAACTGCCTTAAGCCTGGAGGTGACACATGCTGGTGGCAATACTGCTCTTTAATGCACCAGATATGTTTATGTATGTGCATATCACAGCACAGCACATTTTCTAACCTTGTTTATGACACAGAGACATTTGTTCACATGTTTTCCTGCTGACCCTCTCCCAACTATTACCCTAGTGTCCTGCCACATCCCCCTCTCTGAGATGGTAGAGATAATCATCAATAAATACTGAGGGAAGGGAGAGACCTGTGCCAGCACAGGTCCTCCCTATGCTGAGCACCTGTCCCCTGGGCCCAGTTTTCTTTCTCTATACTTTGTTTCTGTGTCTCTTTCTTTTCTCAGTCTCTCACGCCACCTTATGAGAAATGCCCACAGGTGTGGAGGAGGTGGCAACCCCTTCATCTGGTGCCCAACATGGGTGCTTTTCTCTAGGGTGAAGTTACGCTCAAGCATGGTCATTGAGGACAAGTCAACGAGAGATTCCTGAGAGATTCCCCAGTACGTCTACAGTCAGCCTTGTGGTAAGCTTGTGCGCTCAGAAGAAGCCAGGGTAACAATGGGGCAAACTAAAAGTAAATATGCCTCTTATCTCAGCTCTATTAAAATTTTTTTAAAAAGAGGGGGAGTTAGAGTCTCTACAAAAAATCTAATCATGCTATTTTGAACAATAGAACAATTCTGCCCATGGTTTCTAGAACAGGGTACTTTAGATCTAAAAGATTGGGAAAAAATTAGCAAAGAATTAAAACAAGCAAGTAGGGAGGGTAAAATCATTCCACTTACAATATGGAATGATTGGGCCATTATTAAAGTAGCTTTAGAACCCTTTCAAACAGAATTACTAAGCAGAGACATCAAAGGTAGGAGTTTCTAGATAAACTGACCTAACAATATTGTTGCTAAAGGCAGGACAAAGCCTTAGACATTAAAGTTAAGGAACGAAGAACTCGATCAGATGCTGAAGGTGATCAGATACCAAGGGTGAGGGGATTCTTTCTAAACTGACTTAGCAAGATTCTTTCCTAAACCTGGGCACTGCAGCCCTCGCAAGAACAGGAGGTCCAGGGCTGGGGACTAGGGATGAGGACAGGGGAGAAGAAGGCTCAGAGGAGCTTAACTAAGGTTTGGTCAAGGTGAGTCTTGTAGCTGGATCCAGCTCCTCTGTGACAGGAGGAAAGGGCAGGCAGGGCCACAGGAGGGGCAGGGCTGTCCTGATGACCTCTGGCTCCAGCTCCAGCACTCAGTGATTGAGCTGAACAGGATTCCAACCAGGAAGAGGAACCACTCTCCAGAGTCACTTCACTTTGCTAAAGGAATTGATATTTAAGGTTACACAAACAGTGACAGGGAAGTCCCAGCAGTGACCCAAACAGGATAAGAAAGTCTGACCACCCAGAGATGTCAAGGAGATGACTCACCTCTTCAGAGTCATCTGTTTTCCTCATGGCCAGGCATCTGCAGGCTGCAACCCAGGGAGTCAGATGGATCCCTGGCTGCAGCAGCCAGCAGCCTGAGTTCCCGGAGGCCGCCCCTACTACTCTCCATTCATATGTGGTTCTGCAGTCACTGAATCTGCACTGATAAATGCTCTTTTTGAATAAATGAATGTTAACTTGCACTCCAGAATCATGAATACCGTTCACGTGCTGATCCCTGAGAGAAAGGATTCCCTTTCTCTCCATGGAGTGCAAAACAATCAGACCTAAGACACTGGGCTCTGCCTTCTCTCACCTTTTCTAGCTGGGGCTACCAGCAGGCTTCTCCATGAGTATCACAGTTTCCTAATGACGTGGAAAAGCCGAATGTGTTACCAACATGGGCCCAGAGTTTAGAAGCATCCACATGTCCTAACAGAACCAAATGTGTTACCAGCATTGGCCCACAGTTTAGAAGCATCCACGTGTGCACCATGTTTGAGGAGAGGGAGAAAAGAAGGAGGGATAGAGTGTGAAAGAGATGAGCTTGACCCCAGAGAATTCCAGGCACTCCATAAAGGAGACTCCTGGCCTTCCCATTTGAGAAACCACCAAATTCTGTGGCTGCTCAGTCCCAGCTCTTACTACAGACCAAACTGTTAGTTGCTCAAAACCCAGTTGTGCAGAATTTCAACTCTTGGCCAGCTTGTCCTCACACTTGCACCTTTAGGTGATGCTTTCTGCACTTGGCCATTTGTTTATTATAGTATATTTTAGTGTTCACTTATTATTGGTCATTTATCACAGAGAACTTCTGCCACTCACCTAATTTCTCATCCTACTAATTCAGATAATAGGATCAGTAGTCACCCACACATTCTAGGAGAACACAGCTTTCTCTTTTGTCACCTGGCAGAAGGAAAACATGCCCCCTCCTAGGCAGCTGGACCCCTCCAGGATATATGGGTGCTGGAGGCCCCAAGCTTGTTCCTCAGTCCATGGTTGCTATCTGGCCCCCTCCTAGTGTGTCCTTAAAACTGTGGACTATAGAAATCAGGGAACAAAGTGTTCTGTCATTTTTTTGAGATGGGGGTTTCACTGTGTTTCACAGGTTGAAATTGAACTTCTGGACTCAAGGAATCTTCCTGACTCACTCCCCAATTAGCTAGGATTACAGGTGCACCACCACACCTGGCTACTCCAATATTTTCAAACATGTTGATACACCACTGCTGAAGTCCGCTCATCTCTGCTGGTCTGAAATCACAGACACTAGGCTTTAGAAAGTAGCTTCTTCCTCCAGATGCACAACAGACACAACAGTTGCCTAAGGTCATCAAATATCTGGAGCAGCTGGCCAGCTACCCCAACCTACCACTTCCTATCACTCCATACTGGACATCGCACTTATACCTCCTCTTAAGAGAAACCTACACTGGTATCTTTCCTACTGGGATTAGAGAGGTTGCTGCATCAGGACAGCTGACCCTCCCTGCAGTGCACGCCAGCGTCCTGACACAAGATGACCACTGGTGGTGTCCTCACATACGGGGCACAGGTCAGCACTCTGGCCTCCCTCCCTCACACTCCACCCACCAGCACATTCTCGCTATTAGGGTTACCTGCCTCTCCTTTCCAGTGATAAAAAAAAAAAAAAAAGAGGATTGCTTGACCTTCAGTATACCCTCTGCACAGCAGGTCTTCCTGAGTCTGGACTCCCAGCTGTCCCAGGAATGTGGGAGTCACAGAGGAGAACCAACTCCTACCCTTTGGAGATGACCATTCTGCTCAGAAACACCTGGTAAGGTACTTCTCTCTCTTTCTCTTCTCTGGGAATCTCTCCCTATTTCCTGTCTAACTAGGAGGCATATGTGCAGCTCTGTTTGAAGACCTTCCCTCCGTCACCCAGCAGTAAACACCATCGGAACACCTGCTGTATCTGCCGGGCTGCATGGCTACTCTAGGGGTGCTGGATTCACAGTGGGGTGAGATGGTCACCAGGCCTCAGGTAACAAGGTCCCCTGTCCTAATACTGAACATGAGCACCCATGAGTAATATGGTTCCTGCTGCCAGGTTCCTGTTGATCCAGCCCCAGCCATGTCTGAGCCCAGGATGACTCTTAGCCAGCTTGTCCTCATCACTTGCACCTTTACGTGATGCTTTCTGCATTTGGTCATTTGTTTATTATAGTATTGTTTAGTGGGCTGACACTGGCCGACCCTCACCTCTACCACTCCCAGGAGAGTCCTCTGGGTGTCCTGCTAAGGTCCAGGGTTTCCTGGTGTTTCTGGCTAAGCCTGCCACCTCGCCATAAGGGCATTTGCCACAGGGTCACCTTCAGGCATGGAGGGTGGGGTTGAGAGAACAAAGGGAGCAGTTGTCTGTTCAGAGCCTCCTTTCAGCCTCCCCACTCCTGGAGTCACATTCCAACCCAGGCCCACAGCATCCTGAGCTGGGGGCTTTGTCAGCCCACAGGGCACCCAACTGACCACATCCTCTCAGTGTGTGGAGAAGGAGAACTCACAATCCTGGCAATGAAGCAACAGGGGTGCCGCTGGAAAGCCACACTGAGCAAAGGACGAAGACACACACGGGCTCGCTCTGCAGGACTCCATTCCTGGGAAGCTCAAGGACAGGCGACAAAGGAGTCTACAGGGCCAGATGGGGACTGCCAGGGTGGGGCGGGCACGAGGGTGGCTGGAGAGGCAGGAGGATACCATCTGGGGCAAGGCAGATATCACAGGTCTGGACAAAGTGGTAACACAAGTGTATGCATTTATGAAATCCCCCAGATTAGGCACATACTATTAGGCATTTTATTGTATGTAAATTCTACCTCATTTAAGGCAATTTTTAAAATGCCAGGTGAGTCTTCCAAGCAGTGCACATAGGAAAGGAGCCCAAAGCATGGCTGCCTAGGAGAGAAGCAAGAGAGGCCTGTGGATTCCTACATTCATCCCATGGCTGCTGCTCCCTCTCCTGACACCCCCACTGCCTGCCAGGGGTCTCCGTGCACCTTCCACCGGGCCCCACCCACAGTTACCGTGAGACTCCAGGT
>NW_026652296.1:37549969-37558524 GCF_009828535.3 Hylobates moloch
GGCCCGGTGGAAGGTGCATGGAGACCCCTGGCAGGCAGTGGGTGTGTCAGGAGAGGGAGCAGCAGCCGCAGGATGAATGTGGGAACCCACAGGCCTCTCTTGCTTCTGTCCTAGGCAGCCATGCTTTGGGCTCCTTTCCTCTGTGCACTAGTTGGAAGACTCACCTGATATTTTAAAAATTGCCTTAAATGAGGTAGAATTTACATACAATAAAATGCCTAATAGTATGTGCCCAATCTGGGGAATTTCATAAATGCATACAATTGTGCTACCACTTTGTCCAGACCTGCGACATCTGCCTTACCCCAGATGGTATCCTCCTGCCTCTCCAGCCACCCTCGTGCCCGCGCCACCCTGGCAGCCCACATCCGGCCCTGTGGACTCTTTTGTCGCCTGTCCTTGAGCTTCCCAGGAATGGAGTCCTGCAGAGCGAGCCCTGGTGTGTCTTCATCCTTTGCTCAGTGTGGCTTTCCAGTGGCACCCTAGTTGCTTCATTGCCAGGATCGTGAGTTCTCCTTCTCCACACACTGAGAGGATGTGGTCAGTTGAGTGCCCTGTGGGGTGACAAAGCCCCCAGCTCGGGATGCTGTGGGTCTGGGCTGGGATGTGACTCCAGGAGTTGGGAGGGTGAAAGGAGGCTCTGAACAGGCAGCTGCTCCCTTGGTTCTCTCAACCCCACCCTCCATGCCTGAAGGTGACCTTGTGGCAGTCCTTATGGTGAGGTGGAAGGCTTGGCCAGAAATACCAGGAAACCCCAGGCCTTAGCAGGACACCCAGAGAACTGTCTTGGGAGTGGTGGAGGTGAGGGTTGGCCAGTGTCAGTCCAGACCTGTTTAGAACACTAAACAATACTATAATAAACAAATGACCAAGTGCAGAAAGCATCATGTAAAGGTGCGAGTGATGAGGACAAGCTGGCCAAGAGTCATCCTGGGCTTGGACATGGCTGGGGCTGGATCAGCAGGAACCTGGCAGCAGGAACCATATTACTCATGGGTGCTCATGTTCAGTATTAGGACAGGGGACCTTGTTACCTGAGGCCTGGTGACCGTCTCACCCCACTGTGAATCCATCACCCCTAGAATAGCCGTGCAGCCCGGCAGATACAGCAGGTGTCCCGATGGTGTTTACTGCTGGGTGATGGAGGGAAGGTCTTCAAACAGAGCTGCACGTATGCCTCCTAGTTAGACAGGAAATGGGAAGAGATTCCCAGAGAAGGGAAAGAGAGGGAAGTCCCTTACCAGGTGTTTGTGAGCAGAATGGTCATCTCCAAAGGGTTGGAGTTAGTTCTCCTCTGTGGCTCCCACCTTCCTGGGACAGCTGGGAGTCCAGACTCAGGAAGACCTGCTGTGCAGAGGGTAAACTGAAGGTCAAGCAATACTCTTGTTTTTTTTTTTTGTTTGTTTGTTTGTTTTGTTTTGTTTTTTGTTTTAATCATCGGAAAGGAGATGCAGGTAACCCAAGTAGTGAGAATATGCTGGTGGGTGAGTGTGAGGGAGGGAGGCCAGAGTGCTGACCTGTGCCCCGTATGTGATGACACCACCAGTGGTCATCTTGTGTCTGGATGCTGGCATGCACTGCAGGGGGGGTCAGCTGTCCTGATGCAGCAATCTCTCTAATCCCAGTAGGAAAGATACTAGTGTAGGTTGCTCTTAGGAGGAGGTACAAGTGCGATGTCCAGTATGGAATGATAAGAAGTGGCAGGTTGAGGTAGCTGGCTAGCTGCTCCAGATGTTTGATGACCTTAGGCAAATGTTCTGTCTGTCATGCATCTGGAGACAGAGGCTACTTTCTAAAGCATCGTATCTGGGAGTTCAGACCAGCAGAGATGAGCAGACTTCAGCGGTGATGTATCAACATGTTTGAAAGTGATGGAGTAGACAGGTGTGCTGGTGCACCTGTAATCCTAGCTTATTAGGAGAGTGAGTCAGGAAGATTCCTTGAATCCAGGAGTTCAATTCCAGCCTGCGAAACACAGTGAAATCCCCATCTCAAAAAAATGACAGAACACTTTGTTCCCTGATTTCTGTAGTCCACAATTTTAAGGACACACTAGGAGGGGGCCAGATAGCAACCATGGACTGAGGAACAAGCTTGGGGCCTCCAGCACCCATGTAACCTGAAGGAGTCCATCTGCCCAGGAGAGGGCATGTTTTCCTTCTGCCAGGTGACAAAACAGGAAGCTGTGTTCCCCTAGGCTGCGTGGGTGACTACTGATCTGATTATCTGAGTTAGTAGGATGAGAAATTAGGTGAGCAGCAGAAGTTCTCTGCAATAAATGACCAATAATAAGTGAACACTAAAAAATACCATAATAAATGACCAAGTGCAGAAGGCATCATGTAAAAGTGCAAGTGGTGAGGACAAGCTGGCCAAGAGTTGAGATTCTGCACAACTGGGTTTTGAGCAACTAACACTTTGGTCTATGGTAGGAGCTGGGACTGAGCAGCCACAGAATTTGGTGGCTTCTTAAATGGGAAGCCCAGGAGACTCCTTTACGGAGTGCCTGGAATTCTCTGGGGTCAAGCTCATCTCTTTCACACTCTATCCCTCCTTCTTTTCTCCCTCTCCTCAAACATGGCGGACACGTGGAGGTTTCTAAACTATGAGCCAATGTTGATAACACATTTGGTTCTGCTAGAACATGTGGATGCTTCTAAACTATGGGCCCATGTTGGTAACACATTTGGCTCTTCCACGTCATTAGGAAACTGTGATACTCATGGGGAAGCCTGCTGGTAGCCCTGGCTAGAAAAGGCGAGAGAAGGCAGGGCCCAGTGTCTGAGGTCGGATTGTTTTGCACTCCATGGAAAGAAAAAGAATCCTTTCTCTCAGGGACCAGCATGTGAACGGTATTCATGGTTTTGGAGTGCAAGTTAACATTTATTTTTCAAAAAGAGCATTTGTCAGTGCAGATTCACTGACTGAAGAACCACATATGAATGGAGGGGAGTAGGGGTGGCCTCTGGAACTCAGGCTGTTGGCTGCTGCAGCCAGGGATCCATCTGACTCCCTGGGCTGCAGCCTGCAGAGGCCTGGCCATGAGGAAAACAGATGACTCTGAGGAGGTGAGTCATCTCCTTGACATCTCTGGGTGGTCAGATTTTCTTATCCTGTTTGGGTCACTGCTGGGACTTCCCTGTCACTGTTTGTGTAACCTTAAATATCAATTCCTTTAGCAAAGTGCAGTGACTGTGGAGAGTGGTTCCTCTTCCTGGTTGGAATCCTGTTCAACTCAATCACTGAGTGCTGGAGCTGGAGCCAGAGGCCATCAGGACAGCCCTGCCCCTCCTGTGGCCCTGCCTGCCCTCTCCACCCGTCACAGAGGAGCTGGATCCAGCGACAGGACTCACCTTGGCCAAACCCTTGTTAGGCTCCTCTGAGCCTTCCTCTGCCCTAGTCCTCAACCCTAGTCCCCAGCCCTGGACCTCCTGTTCTTGCGAGGGCTGCAGTGCCCAGTTTTAGGAAAGAATCTGACCAAGTCAGTTTAGAAAGAATCCCCACAACCTTGGTATCTGATCACCCTCAACATCTGACCAAGTTCTTCATTCCTTAACTTTGATGTCTAAGGCTTTGTCCTGCCTTTAGCAACAATATTGTTAGGTCAGTTTATCTAGAACCTCCTACCTTTGATGTCTCTGCTTAGTAATTCTGTTTGAAAGGGTTCCAAAGCTACTTTAATAATGGCCCAATCATTCCATACTTTAAGTGAGACGATTTTACCCTCCCTACTTGCTTGTTTTAATTGTTTGCCAATTTTTCTCCTATCTTTTAGATCTAAAGTTCCCTGTTCTAGAAACCATGGGCAGAATTGTTCTATTGTTCGAAATAGCGTGATTAGATTTTTTGTAGAGACACTAATTCCCCCTCTTTTTACAAGAATTTTAATAGAGCTGAGATAAGAGCATATTTACTTTTAGTATGCCCCATTGTTACCCTGGCTTCTTTCGAGCTTACCGCAAGGCTGACTGTAGACGTACTCAGGAATGTCTCATCGACTTGTCCTCAGTGACCATGCTCGAGCATACCTTCACCCTAGAGGAAAGCACCCATGTTGGGCACCAGATGAAAGGGTGGCTAGCCCCTCCACACCTGTGGGCATTTCTCATTGTGTGGGATGAGAGACTGAGAAAAGAAAGAGACACAAAGACAAACTATAGAGAAAGAAAAGTGGGCCGAGGGGACAGGTGCTCAGCATAAGGAGGACCTGCACTGGCACAGGTCTCTCCCTTCCCTCAGTATTTATTGATCATTATCTCTACAGTCTCAGAGAGGGGGTTGTGGCAGGACACTAGGGTAATAGTGGGGAGAGGGTCAGCAGGAAAACATGTGAACAAATGTCTCTGTGTCATAAACAAGGTTGGAAAATGTGCTGTGCTTTGATGTGCACATACATAAACATATCTGGTATATTAATGAGCAGTATTGCCACCAGCATGTCTCACCTCCAGCCTGAAGGTGATTTTCTCCTATCTCAGTAGATGGAACATACAATTGGGTTTTACATCCAGACATTCCATTGCCTAGGGAGTAGCAGGAGACAGATGCCTTCCTCTTATCTCAACTGCAAAGAGGCCTTCCTCTTTTACTAATCCTCCTCAGCACAGACCGTTTACAGGTGTGGAGCTGGGGGATGGTCAGATCTTTCCCTTCCCATGAGGCCATATTTCAGACTTTCAAATGGGGAGAAACCTTGGACAATACCTGGCTTTCCTAGGCAGAGGTCCCTGAGGCCTTCCGCAGTGATTTGTGTCCCTGGGTACTTGAGATTAGGGAGTGGTGATGACTTTTAACAAGTATGCTGCCTTCAAGCATTTGTTTAATAAATCATATCCTGAATAGCCCTAAATCTATTAAACCTTGAGTCAACACAGCACATGTTTCTGCAAGCACAGGGTTGGGGGTAGGGTTACAGATTAACAGCATCTCAAGGCAGAAGAATTTTTCTTAGTACAGAACAAAATGGAGTCTCTTATGTCTACTTCTTTCTACATAGACACAGTAACAGTCTGATCTCTCTTTCTTTTCCCCACACACAACTATATGGAAACTGAACAACCTGCTCCTGAATGACTACTGGGTAAATAATAAAATGAAGGCAGAAATAAAGATGTTCATTGAAGCCAGTGAGAACAAAGACACAATGTAACAGAATCTCTGGGACACATTTAAAGCAGTGTGTAGAGAGAAATTTATAGCACTAAATGCTCACAAGAGAAAGCAGGAAAGATCTAAAATCGACACCCTAACATCACAATTAAAAGAACTAGAGAAGCAAGAGCAAACAAGTTCAAAAGCTAGAAGAAGACAAGGAATAACTAAGATCAGAGCAGAACTGAAGGAGACAGAGACACAAAAAACCCTTCAAAAAATCAATGAATCCAGGAGCTGTTTTTCTTGAAAAGATCAACAAAATAGATAGACCACTAGCAAGACTAATAAAGAAGAAAAAGAGAGAAGAATCAATAGACCCAATAAAAAATGATAAAGGGGATATCACCACCGATCCCATAGAAATACAAACTACCATCAGAGGATACTAGAAACAGCTCTATACAAATAAACTAGAAAATCTAGAAGAAATGAATAAATTCCTGGACAAATACACCCTCCCAAGACTAAACCAGGAAGAAGTTGAATTGCTGAATAGACCAATAACAATCTCTGAAATTGAGGCAATAATTAATAGACTACTAACAAAAAAAAGTCCAGGACCAGACAGATTCACAGCCGAATTCTACCAGTGGTAAAAAGAGGAGCTGTTACCATTCCTTCTGAAACTATTCCAATCAATAGAAAAAGAGGGAATCCTGCCTAACTCACTTTATGTGTCCAGCATCATCCTGATACCAAAGCCTGGCAGACACACAACAAAAAAAGGAGAATTTTAGACCAATATCCCTGATGAACATCGATGCAAAAATCCTCAATAAAATACTGGTAAACCAAATCCAGCAGCACATCAAAAAGCTTATCCACCAAGATCAAGTTGGCTTCATCCCTGGGACGCAAGTCTGGTTCAACATACACCAATCAATAAACGTAAACCATCACATAATCAGAACAAAAGACAAAAACCACATGATTATCGCAATAGATGCAGAAAAGGCCTTCGACAAAATTCAACAGTGCTTCATGCTAAAAAGTCTCATAAACTAGGTATTGATGGAACGTATCTCAAAATAATAAGAGCTATTTATGACAAACTCACAGCCAATATCATACTGAATGGGCAAAAACTGGAAGCATTCCCTTTGGAAACTGGCACAAGACAGGGATGCCCTCTCTCACCACTCCTATTCAACATAGTGTTGGAAGTTCTGGCCAGGGCAATCAGGCAGGAGAAGGAAATAAAGGGTATTCAATTAGGAAAAGAGGAAGTCAAATTGTCCCTGTTTGCAGATGGCATGATTGTATATTTAGAAAACCCCATCGTCTCAGCTGAAAATCTCCTTAAGGTGATAAGCAAGTTCAGCAAAGTCTCAGGATACAAAATCCATGTGCAAAAATCACAAGAATTCCTATACACCGATAACAGACCAACAGAGAGCCAACTGAACAATGAGAACACTTGGACACAGGGCGGGGAACATCACACACTGGGGCCTGTCGTGGGGTGGGGGTATGGGGGAGGGATAGCATTAGGAGAAATACCTAATGTAAATGACGAGTTAATGTGTGCAGCAAACCAACATGACACATGTAAACATGTGTGACAAACCTGCACATTGTGCACATGTACCCTATAACTTAAAGTCTAAAAAAAAGAGAGAGAAAGTTCTAAATATCTGAGAAATAATCAAACCAAAATAGGGTAGCCAACATGGGAGTCCCCAGTCCTACTTGTGTACTTGTGTTATTTCTCTTGTGCATCAGATCATAAAAGCTAAAAGTGGATTCCAGCCTCTGTGACTATTCTGTTTTGCTCTCTAAAGGAAGAGCCATTCAGTGGTCATTTGCATTCTCCTTTGCCTCTCTTCAGCATGTCACTTTAGGGTTACGGTGGCATTTGACAGGGTGAACCGGGATCCTCCCCTTTTCTCACTGAGGTGTTGTCTTGACTTACAGTAAGGAGCCAGGACCTGGGCAGTGCGGAGGACCAGGATACTGTGCCTCACAGACCTCCTGGATTGCTTATTTATTTATTTTTATTATTATTTATTTTTTTTTGAGACGGAGTCTCGCTCTGTCACCCAGGCTGGAGTGCAGTGGCGCAATCTCGGCTCACTGCAAGCTCAGCCTCCCGGGTGAACGCCATTCTCCTGCCTCAGCCTCTCTAAGTAGCTGGGACTACAGGCGCCCGCCACCACGCCCGGCTAATTTTTTTGTATTTTTAGTACAGACAGGGTTTCACCGTGGCCTCGATCTCCTGACCTGGTGATCCGCCCGCCTGGGCCTCCCAAGGTACTGGGATTACAAGCATGAGCCACCGCGCCGGGCCCTTGGATTGCTTATTTGTATCTGGGAAGAGTTAAGTGCTGTCCTGGATTTCTGATACATGGGCTGCTTTTAGGATTTGCCAAAAGGAAATTTTTAAAGCTTCTATTTCTTTACAGCCAGCAGCTTAATTACTTATGGGATGTAGGTTGTCATGGGGGCAGTAAAGAGTTCACTTGGGAAAAGAGTGGAGAAGGAGTACAGCAGAAAATGGAATAAATCATGTATGAGTCAGTTGCTGTTCCATAGGAAAAACCCTTAACATCTTAGGGACTAAAAGCAAGAAACTGTTCTTTTCACACTCTGGAGCCTGTAGATGGGCTGGGGCTTAGCAGATCTGGTCTGGCTTGCCTTGTGTCTTCATCCTGGGGCCCATGCTGAAGGGGCAGTGTCTGCTTGGATCAGGTTTTCTTCATGATGGTGAGGAGGGGAGCAGGTGGACCCACCTCTCACATCTGCAGGGTTAAGTTTTCTGTCCTTGTCACATCTGTTAAGGCCCAAGCAAGACCCATGACCATGCACAAATGCAATGGGGGTTTATGCTGCAACTTTTGGAGAGAGTTGCTGCTAGCCACATGGCAGAGGGGGCATGCATGTACAGTTTTTTCCCAGCAAGGGAGACAGCTGTCCATCAATCCTGGCATACCCCCTTGAATCTAGGAAAACCCCACTTCTCTGTGCCGTGACATGGCACATGCTTCCAAGAAGCCTGTGGTTTTCATGTTGGCAGTGGCTGTCTAAACTTTTGCTAACAAGGGTGATTTTTTCAGTCTCCTGAGTTCCACCTGGGGTATCTGGGAAGTGCTGGCTCCCTAGAAGGGATCCTCCATATGAGGAAAGCTCCTCTCCAAAAGCCCGTGTTTATTCTCTATAAAAACAAGCTGGTCAAAGGGTATGGCCTGTTAGAGCCTTTTTTGGCCTACATTTTGTTATATATTAATTGTTGAGTTCTTCCTAATAGAGAATTCCCTTCTACTCCCATCCAGTGTGGTTCACGTGGTATCAGAATCATAGCCAAATAATTGTGAAGGTGTGCAATGTGCAGGATGGGGTTTTATGATGAAAACTCAAGATGAAATAGAAGAAGGGGGCTGGGGAACAACAGTGACCTCCCTACA
>NW_026652296.1:37558549-37563609 GCF_009828535.3 Hylobates moloch
GTGGTGAATGTGAAATAGCACCTAGTGGGTATAATGTACATTATCTGGTAATGGGTACCCTAAAAGCTCAGATTTCACCTCTATGCAATATATCCACATAACGCAACTACATCTGTACCCCAAAATCCATAAAAATAAATAAATCCCCCAGGTTACACATATACAATTAGGCATTTTATTATATGTAAATTCTGCCTCATTCAAAGTAATTTTTAACAATCAGGTGAGATTTTCAAGCAGTGCACAGAGGACCAGCGCCGGCAGCATGGCTCCCTGAGGAGAGGAGCAAGAGAAACCCGTGGGCTCCCACAGTCATCCTGCGGCTGCTGCTCCCTCTCCTGACACCCCCACCGCCTGCCAGAGGTCTCCGTGCACCTTCCACCCGGCCCCACCCACAGTTACCCTGAGACTCCAGGTCATTCCCTTCTCTGCTCTCACCCCCTCCAGGAGCTTCCTCTTCTTGGAGCAGGCATGCCCAACCCCGCCTCAGAGCCTTTGCACTGGCTGTTTCTGCTGCCTGGAGCTCTGTTTCCTGTCTAGGCAGGGCTTCTCACCTTTCCAGTCTCCCTGACCAGGGTCCAGAGGCTCCATCTGTCTCTACCTCATACTCTTTCACTTCCAACAGAGAGACTAATTTCCTGATATTAATTATTGATTATCGCTTTCTCATCCTCCATACCCTAAGAAGCAGAACCACTGCCACCAGCCACATGTGGCCATGGGTCACTTAAAATGAGGCCAGTCCAGAATGACATTTGGTCTAAGTGTAAAAAAAACACAGGGAATTTCAAAGACTTACACACATTCAAAAGAATGTAAACTATCTCATTAACAACTGTTCCCATGGGTTGAAATAATATTTTGGATACATTAGGTTAAACAAGAAATACTATTAAAATCACTCCCTCTGTTTCTTTTTCCTTTTTTAACGTGTCTTATAAAACTGAAAAGTGCTCATGGGTTTGTGTCACATCTCTGTCCATGGCTCGGTCACCCATGCTCCATCTCCAGGTCCTAGACCACCTGGTACCAGGAGAAGCTGGTGAAGGGTTTGTGTATTGAATATTGAGGACTTATGGAAAGAGAACCTAATGACCTTTCCAAAAACATTAATTCTCTTATGTCTGGCAAAGAAATTCCCCAGAGCAGGATGTGGAATAAGTCTTCCAGGAGCTCCTGAAATCACCTCTCTGTTTCATGGATTCCCAGACTGTGACCAAGCTCTCACTGATGCCTCTCAACCCTGAAGATCTCAGGAGGGCCCTGCACTTTTCCCTTTTCTGAGGAAACAGGAGGTCATATTACTTTCACAGGCCAGGGAGCGGTGTGCCCTCCCTGGAGACAAGCGTGAGCCAAGCTTGGGAGCAATGGGGAGGAGGGGCAGGGCTGGAAAAGGGGTGGGAGTGAGGAGAGTAGTGAGGAGGAGGGGGAGATGGAGGAGCAGACTGGGATGCGAGGGGGAGGGGAGCTGGACCTGAGGGGCAGGGGGAACTTAGGCAGACTGGGAGGTTATGGGCGGTGCAGAGTTAGACCTCAGCCAGATAAGGACAGCAGTCATCCAGCAGAGTGGAGGAGGGGGTCAGATAGGGAGGGAGCTTCAGCAGGGCTACCAGGCCCAGCTTAACGTGCATCCCGTGACAGAGCAGCGAACAGTGATACAGACCTTAGAGCTCCTCCAACTTCTCTTGGAAATTCAAAGGAGTCCAGACCAGCCTCGTTTCTCCTCCTGCAGCCATCGGGTGGTGCTCTCTGCCTGCACATGAGGTGCATTCTCTGGTGCCACAGTTCCTCCTGGCCTGCACGTCTCTCTGAAGTGTGACAGTAACTCACAGTGAAGCAGTGAATGATGTGAATTATTGGGCCCAGGATCCTAATTTACAGATGGGTAGATTGATGCCCTACAGAACACACAACTTCCTCTTGGTTCTGCAGCCTGGTTCCCAGGGCTCCTTCTCCTGTGCTTCTCCCCAGTTCTGACAAGTTGCATCTCCAGGATGCCCTGTGCAGGGAAAGCATTCAATTCTCTTCTGCAATAGCATGTTTAAGACAAGTGGGTGTGTGATCCTAGAAATACTGGAGCCAAAAACCCACTCAGAATGGAGGCATTAGAGAGGAAGTCTCCTATTGGCCTAAAACATCCACTCAGAATGGAGGCATTAGAGAGGAAGTCTCCTGTTGGCCTAAAACAACCACTCAGAATGGAGATATTAGAGAGGAAGTCTCTTACTGGCCTAAAGCATCCATTTGTATGAAGACTCTCATCTCCTTCTGATAAATGAGGGAATAAACAAATCTGAGTTAAATGGAGGATACTCAATGGGCTGAATGCTAGAAACTGGAAGTTAGCTGAAATTTCATCATCAGATGACAGCCTTCCTAGAATAAATACAGTGTCCCTGCCCCTTGGGTCAGCAGAATTCAGTTAATCCTTTGCATTGGCACAGAGAAAACAAGTTACCAGGGAGGCCTTGGGCATATCACCCCTGCCAGCTGGCAGGAGGTGACTGTGTGCCTTGCAGGTGGCAGTGTGGGCAGCTCATGAAGGCAGGAATAAAGCCCCAGGCAACTCCAGTGACTCAGTCACAGTGAAGTGCCTGTGTGTGCATGAAACTGATGGAGAGCACTGTCCCTGCATCCTGCTCTTTCACGTGAGCAGGTCGTGGCTGCGATGAACTAAATCTTTGATGTGGAGATGGGTCAAATCACATGTGCCAAGTCCCAGCCCAACTTGGACAACTGTTCCTTCCATGACCAGGGAAAACTTCAGGAGGTATGTGCCTGATGTGGGTCAGGGGACAGTTGCGCACTGCAGAGGGGTGTGTGTGTGTGTGTGTGAGTGTGTGCGTGCTCCTTCACATGTTTTGAAGGGTATGTGTGTAAGCACATCGGTATGCCTAGAGCAGGGCATGCAGGCATGGGTACATGTATATGGAGAGATGCATGTGTGTTTGTGCACACACGGGCAGATGTGTATTGGGAGGGACATGGATATGTGTGCATATGAAGTTATATGTTTGTGCATGTACATGTGAGTAGGTGTGCAGGTGTGGTTTTGCACATGGAAAGGTGCATGTGTACACACATGTGTAAGTGTGTGGGGGAGGTGCATGGGAGTGTGTGTGTGCATGTGGCTGTGTGGGGGAAGTATGGAGGTTTTTGTATAGATCCATGTAGGTGAGGGTTGGGGTGAGTTCATGTAGTTGCCTATGTGTGTGCACGTAGGTGGGGTGGTGTGGAGAGGGGTGATGAATTTGATTTGCTAAGAGGGCTTTAGCGTGGGAATGGGGGTACTGGGAGCTCCGCCATGTGTGCTTTGGGTTGTTGCCTGCTGAACCATAGGAAACAGCTGCAGGGCTGGGTGCTGGACAGGGAGATGGGGCTCTGCTGTGCAAAAAAGCCTCCTGATGCCTTCTCTGCCTGTCCCCTGGTGCAGGCCTGCAGAGGAGACCTCCCCCAGGGCAGGAACCACCAATTCAAGGATGGTCCCCTCCTCCTAGCCTCAGGCACGTGCCCACAGCTATAGCCACGCTGAGCAGATTAGGGGGACCTAGATAACTGTTAGCTGCAAAGCCCTGGACCTGCCCCACTCACCCAACACAAGCCTCTCCAAGGACCTGCTGGTTCTTATGAGGTCTCCACTCAGGAAAGAGCCACACTTCCCTTGTCGCCCCCTCCCTATGACCCAGCTCTTGGAGGGGGGGTTGCCCTGCCCTGGGTTCTTCCCTCTGACCCTTCTTAGTGAGCTGGGGGCAGTGAGCTGCCTCCCCCTGTCCTGCACGCTTGGGGCTCCCGAGACCTTGCACAGGCTTCTCCTCATAGGGCTGTGCTGGGGCAGGAAACCTGCAGGCTGGAAATGGGGGCAATGCAACCTGGTGACCTGGAGCCTTCCATCCCCACCTGGGAGGGGGAATGGAGTCATCACTGCACAGTTTGGTTCAGTGCCCTGGGACTCAGCAGGAGCAGGTGGGGGCACAGTGTCTCACCTCCATCCATACTTGCCCCCACTCTGATGTCTCATGCCTGGGCATACACCACTTTAAGTGCAACCCACATGGATTGTCCCTCTCTCTTTCCTTTCACAGAAACAATTCTGCTCTTTCCAGATCTGTGAAGTTCCTTGGGATCACAGAATGTCTTTGGTGAAATCCACGTGTCAGAATGTCCAGGAGTTTGTACCAGGCCAGCTGCACCAACCACCTCCTACTCCCATGCCACTGTACTGCTCTCACCCTTGAATTGGTGGCTCCTGGCCTTGGGGAGATCTCCTCTGTGGGCCTGCACCAGGAGACAGGTAGAGTGGAGAGCATCTACATCCATTTTATCTCCACTTCGACTTGATTTTACAGAGGTCTTTGGGATCTGGGAAGTGAAGCACCACCCAGGAGGCCATGACCTGGGGGGACTTGAGTCTGGGCCTCATCCTCTTGGGGGTGGGCAGATGTAGTCACTCAGGCTTCTACTGGGAGAGAGGGGTTGCATGCAGAGTAGGAGGTGCTCAGAGTGGTGACTGGGGTGAAGACATCCCTGGAGGGAGTTGCTCATGATTTTCTACCTGAATGGAAGATCTTTGACACAAGCAACCACCATCAAGACACACAATGAAGAGAGGATTTTGTGTAAACTAAGCCACTCCTCAGACACAATTCTCTCTCCCTTGAGAAAGTTGGGAGTAAAGAGGGGGCTGTATACTGGGCTCCCCCCACCTTCTCCCTGTGTGTCTGCTCTTTTGGAGAGAAGAAGTGGATAGGGACGCTGAGGGTGAGCAGGTATATCTTCTGAGCCAAATGAATTGTCTGAACTGTGTCCTGAAGCCACTAGGTCTTTGTAGGAGAGTAAGACAGGGTTTCGTTATACCAATCTGTGCCTACAAATATCAAAAATTACAAAATTGAAAATCACTCAATTCCCATTTTGGAAATTTCATGACTTTTCTAAGACTTTCTTCCCCAAAAATAATGTCACAAATCAGTAGTAAAAGATTGAAAATGAAGAGGTTAGAAACCCCTCATCCAGCATAGAGAAATTGCTCTGGACAGAAGGGTGAGTGCCTTTGGAGGCCC
>NW_026652296.1:37566335-37595141 GCF_009828535.3 Hylobates moloch
CATGGTGCACTCTTGTCATACCATATTAGTGAGTACATTTTCATGAGGATAACCTATTTTCAGCATTCTTAAAGACAATAGATTCCAACCAAGAATGTCCTATCCCATCAACCTCAGCTTCATAAGCAAAGAAGAAAAAATTTTTTTCCAGACAAGCAGTTACTGAGAAAATTTGTTACCACTAGAATAGTCTTAAGAGATGCTTAAGGGAGTTCTAAGCATGGAAATAAGAGAACAATACCTTCTGTTGCAAAACTACAGTTAAATATAGCTCAGAGATGCTGTATGGCAACCAAACAGTACATACTACAATGAAACCAGGTGCCAAATTCATGATAGGATCAAAAACTCACATATAAATATTAACCTTGGGTCAGGCACGGTGGCTCAAGCCTGTAATCCCAGCACTTTGAGAGGCTGAGGCAGACGGATCATGAAGTCAGGAGTTTGAGACCAGTCTGGACAGCATGGTGAAGCCCCATCTCTATTAAAAATATAAAAAATTAGCTGGATATGGTGGTGTGCACCTGTAATCCCAACTGCTCAGGAGGCTGAGGCAGGAGAATCACTTGAACCCAGAAGGCAGAGTTTGCAGTGAGCCGAGATTGTGCCACTGCACTCCATTCTGGGTGATAAAGTCAGACTCTGTCTCAAACAAACAAACAAACAAAAATTAACCTTGACTACAAACAGCCTAAATACCCCACTTAAAAGGCACAGATTACAAGT
Organism: Hylobates moloch; assembly: GCF_009828535.3. Taxonomy (NCBI): domain Eukaryota; kingdom Metazoa; phylum Chordata; class Mammalia; order Primates; family Hylobatidae; genus Hylobates; species Hylobates moloch. Next base: position 37,567,065 of record NW_026652296.1, read on the forward strand.
TGTATTTAAAAACCCAGACCCATCCACCTGCTGTCTTCAAAAGATCCATCTCACATGCAATGACACCCATGGTCTCAACATAAAGGGTTGGAGGGAGATCATGTGAATAGAAAACAAAAAAGGGAGAGAGTTGCTATTTTTACATCAGATGAAACAGACTTTAAACCCAAAACAGCAATTTAAAGAGGACAAAGAAGGGCATTACATGATGTCAAAGGGTTCAATTAAATGAGAAAACTTAATTATTCTTAAACATATGTGCACCCAACATTGCAGCCAACAGATTCATAAACAAGTATGTCCAGGCCTACAAAAAGAATTAGCCACAGAATAATAATGGGGTACTTCAACATCCCACTGGAAGTATTAGATGGTCATCAAGGTAGAAAACTAACAAACAAATTCTGGATTTAAACTTGATACTTGACCAATTGGACCTAGGAGACATCTACAGAATACTCCACCCATCAACCACAGAACATACATTCTTCTCATGAGCCCACAGAGCATACTCTAAGACAGACCACCTGCTCAGCCATAAAGCAGGTATCAATAAATTAAAAAAAAAATAAATAAAACCATACTAACTGTACTCTCAGACCACAGTGGAATAAAAATAGAAATCAATACCAAGAAGACAAAATAGAAATCCATAGCGAAGAGAGTAGCTGAAGCCACAATTTTTCCTGTGTGATAGGAACTATGACCAGGAACAGCTTTACCGACTTGGACTTGTCTGTGGGTGGCATTTCTGGGTGCCCCAGCCTGCCCCCTTTGTCAGTTGGGAGGTGTGTCCCACTAGTTTTGAGCTGCTGGTCTGAATTGGGAGTGTGGGCCACAGCTCCCTTATCTTGCAAATAACTTGGCAATGCAACAACCACCCTCAGGTCCAAGCCTGGGCATATTTCCCAGCATTCAACACTTGTTGAAAGACCTTGTTGCAATGGCCATTTCTCCACTCTGCAGCAAATTTTTTTGTTCCGGCCCATCTGCTCACCTAGATTAAGATCCTGGGTCATCCCTCCATTGCTGTGCAGACATCATGGTGCAGAAGCACCCTCTTCACTCCACAACTAGGCATAATTTCAGAAATTCAGTGAACCCGTCACCTGGATTAGGAGAATAAGTTGCCTTTCCCTTCTAATGCAGAGATCTTGGTGCATCTGTACTTTTCTACTCCTCTCCAGGGCACAGTTCCAAGCATTCAGCGCACCTGCTCTACTGGACTGGAATCCTGAGTCATTTCTCTTGTCCTGTGCAGAAATCTTGGTACAGCAGTGCCCTCTCTGTCATGCATGGGGATATTTCCAGGTATGTTGAGTATCCACTTACCTGGAATAGGAACCTGAGCTGTCCCTCCCTTCTCATGCAGAGATCTTGGTGCAGCAGCAGCCTCTCCACTCCATGATGGGCACATCCCCAGCCATTTGGAGAACCTTCTCACCTGGATTAGGAGCCTCAGCCACCCCTCCCTTCAGGTGCATAGGTCTTGAATGAGCAGCACCCACTGTGCTCCATGCCTGGACATATCTTCAGGCATGTGTAGTACTCACTTTTGTAGATTAGGAGGGTAGGTTACCACTCCCTTCCCAGGCAGAGGACACTGGGCAGCAGAGGATTATCCCCTCCATACCCAGGCAGATCTATGGATGTTTTGCAGCTGCCTCTTTATCTGCCCTCAGAGATAGTGCTTGCGCCTACCACTGGTGGACATGTAGGCATGTTTGCATTCTCTGGCCCAAGCCAGTTTGGTCCCTCAGTCCAGGACTGTACAGGGAGCTCACACCACTGTGCATTCCACAACATAGCCCATTGCCTGAGGCAACAGAAAGCATCTCACCATAAACAAAGATCAAGTATATGCCCCATCTGCGTCAGCCTTAGCTGGTTCTTATCCATAAGCACTATCCACTGGCTTGGAAAATAAATGGCACAATCTAATAGAAAATCTGCAGACAAATGCATAGCACTGGAGAATGAGATACGCTTCCTGAGATCTCAGCCATACTGGACTTGCAGGAGACAGTGAGCCCACTCGTTCGTCCCTACACCACTACTACAACCAACATCTAAGAAAGCCACCATACGAAGACTATCTATAAACAAGGAACATACACAGAAACTTTGACAATGAAAGCACCCAGAACCAAAGTTGAACCCTACTCAGCACACATTATACACATTCTCAAGGGAGAAAAGGAAAAAACAATAACATCCCTTCCAAATGAAAGTAAAGTTAAAAATTAGAAACAGAGATAGCTTTTGCAGATGAGAAGGAATGAGAGAATAAATTCCAAAAGTATGGAAAAGCAGAGTGTAACTGTACCTCAAAAGGACCACACTATCTCTCCAGCAATGGGTCTTCAGGAAAATAATTTTTTTGAAATGCATGATAAAGAATTCAAAATACTGATTTTTTAAAAAGCACAATATAATACAAGAGAAAATTGAAAACCAACATAAATCAGAAATACAATTCAAGATACGAAAAAAGAGATAGATTTTTAAAAACCCACATGACTACAAGAAGTAAAAAATGTTTTGGTGAAATTTAAAAATCCAGTTAAAAGCATCAATAGTAGGCTTGACCAAAGCAAAATAAATTATTTCAGAGACAGAAAGGTCTTTCAAATTAACCCAGTCAGACAAAAATACGGGAAAACAATTTTAATAATTAAAGATTTCAAGAAATATGGGACCATATAAAAAGCATGTAAAACTAGGAGTGATAGGTATTCCAGAGAGAGAAGAAAAAGTAAAAAATATAGAAAAATCTATAAATGAGACAAAGAAGGTAATTATATAATGATAAAGAAAGTTATTTGAGAAGATCTAACAATTCCAAATACCAATTTGCACCAAATTTGCACCAAACATTGAAACACCTAGATTCATAAAACAAATACTACTACACCTAAAAAAGAGATAGATACCAATACAGTATAAGTAGGGGACTTCAATAGCCCATTGACGGAACTAGACAGTTCTGAGGCAGAAAAATCAACAAAAATAAATTCTGGAATTAAGTTGAACTCTAGAGCAAATGGACCGAAGAGATATTTACAGAATATTCTACCCTACAACCTTAGGATATACAGTCTTCTCATGTATGCATGAAACATTCTCAAAAATTTGTCATATGCTAGGCCACAAGGAAAATCTCAAGAAATGTAAAAAAATTGAAATCATATCAAGTATGTTCTTGAACCACAGTGAAATAAAAATACAGATCAACACTAAGAGGAATACTCAAAACTATACGAATACATGAAAATTAAATGATCTGCTTCTGAATGACTGTTGGGTCAATGATGAAATTAAGACTGACATCAAAAAAATTGTAAATGAATAAAAATAAAGATATAGGTTGCAAAAATATCTGAAAAACAACCAAATCAGTGCTAAGAGGGAAGTTTATAACATTAACTGCCTACATGAAAAAGATAGAAGATCTCAAATAAGCAACTTAAGGTTATACCTCAAGAAACTTGAGAAAAAAGAACAAACCACACCCAAGGCTAGTGAAAGAAAAAAAGTAATGATCAGAAAAGGACTAATTGAAATTGATACCCAAAAAACAGAATCAATGAAATGAAGTTGGTTGTTTGAAAAGATCAGCAAAATCAATAGACCACTAGCTAGATTAACCAACAAAAAAAGAGGGAAGATTCAAACAAGTGCAAGCAGAAGAGATAACGGTGTCATTACAACTGATACAACAGGAATACAAAAGATTATCAAAGACTACTCGGAGCATCTCTATGCGATCAAATGAGAAAATCCAGAAGAAATAGATGTATTTCTGGATATATAGAACCCCCTAGGGTTCAACCGGCAAGAAATAGAAATTTTGAACAGACCAATAATGAGTAATAAAATTGAATTAGTAAGAAAAAAAAAGCTCCCAACAAAAAAAAAGCCTAGGACCAGAAGAGTTCACAGCCCAATTCTATCAGATGTACAAGACAAAACTGATGTCAATCTTACTGAAACTGTTCCAAAAAGGGAGTCTTCTCTAAATTATTCTATGAAGCCAGCAACGCACAGATACCAAAGATAGACAAGGACACAACCAAAAACAACAACAACAAAAAACTACAAACCAATATCTCTAACAAACATAGAAGTAAAAACCCTCAACAAAATGCTACCACACAAAATCCAACAGCATAGAAAAGACATAATGCACCAAGATTGAGTGGGTTTTATTCCAGAGATGCAAGATTGATTCAACATACACAAATCAAAAAAAAGATTCACCACATAAACAGAATTAAAAACAAAACCCATGTGATCATATCAAAAGATTCAGAAAAATGCATTCAACAAAATCCAGCATCTCTTCATAATAAAGACCCTTAACAAACTAGGCTTATAAAGAACATACCTCAAAACAATAAATGCCATATATGACAAACCCAAAGCCAATATTATTCTGAATGAAGAAAAGTTGAAAGCATTTTCCCTAAGAATAGGAACAAGGCAAGGATACCCACTACAACTACTCCTATTCAACATACTATTGGAAGTGCTAGCTAAAGCAATCAGGCAGAAGAAAGAAATAAATACATCCAAGTTGTAAAAGAGGGAGTCAAATTTTCTGGGTTTTTTTAATGATATGATCTCATACCTAGAAAACCCTAAAGATTCCCCCAAAAGACCCTTCGATTTGATAAATTTCTTCCTGAAAGTTTCAGGATACAAAATTAATGTACAAAAATCAGTAGCATTTCTACATAACAATAATGACCAAGCTGAGAACAAAATCAGAACTCAATCCAATTCATAATAGCTACAAAAAGTAATAAAATACCTAGAAATACATTTAACCTAGGAGGTGAAAAATCTCCACAAAGAGAACTACAAAACACTGAAGAAAGAAATAATAGATGGCACAAATAAATTTTAAAACCCCATGCTTATAGATTGGGAGAATCAGTATCATTAAAATGACCACACTGCCCAAGCTATCTACAGATTCAATTAAATTACTATCAAACTACCAATGTCATTCTTCATAGAATTAGAAAAAAAAGTCCTAAAATTCACATGGAACCAATAAAAGATCCTGAATACCCAAAGTACTGCTAAGCAAAGAGAATAAAATTGGAGAGATCACATTATATTGCAAGGCTGTAGTAACCAAAACAGCATGGTCATGTAATAGAAAGAGACACATACCGAAAAATAAAGCCATGTAGCTACAATCAACTGATCTCTGACAAAGTTGACAAAATTATACAAAGGGAAATCACATTCTGTTCAATAAGTGGTGCTGGAATAATTGGTGAGCCATATGTAGAACAATGAAACTGGCCTCTTACCTTCCATCACATACAAAAATTAACTCAAGGTAGATTAAAGACTTAAACGTAAGAACTGAAACTAAAAAATCTTTAGAAGACAACATAGGAAAACTCTTCTAACTATTGGTCTAGGCAAAGAATTTATGATGAAGTTCTCAAAATAAAATACAACAAAAGCAAAAACAGAGAAATGGGACTTAATAAAACTAAAAACCTTCTGTACAGCAAAAGAAATAATTCTCAGTAAACAAACAACCTGCAGAATGGGAGAAAAGTTTTGCCAACAGCATATCTGACAAAGAGCTGATATCCAGACTCTACAAGGAACTCAAACAACTCAACAAGAAAAACAAGAATAACCCCATTAAAAAGTGGGCATAGGGTATGAGCAGCCATTTTTTATTAAAAGACATACAAATGGCAAACATATGAAAATGCTTAACATAATTAAATATCAGAGAAATGACAATTAAAGCCACAATGCCATACCTTCTTATACTAGTCACAATGGCTGTTATTAAACAGTCAAAAAATGGCCAAGTGCAGTGGTTCATGCCTGTCATCACAGTATTTTGAGAAGCTGAGGTGGGTGGATCCCTTGAGCCCAGGCATTCAAGATAAGCCTGGGCAACATAGTGAGACCTTGTTTTAACAAACAAGAAAAAACCAAAAATATCCAGGTGTGGTGGTGTGGGCCTGTAGTCCTTGCTACTCAGGAGGCAGAGCCAGGAGGACGCCTTGAGCCCAAGAGTTTGGGGCTGCAGTGACCTATGATCATGCCACTGCACTTCAGCCTGGGCAACAGAGGGAAACCCTGTCTCATAAAAGGTCAAAAAGCAAGATGTTGGAAAAGATGTATTGGTCGGTGTGTAATTAGTATCACCACTATGGAAAACAGTATCATAATTTCTAGGAAACTAAAAATAGAACTATCTTTCAATTCAGCAATTCCACTAATGCCTATGAACCCCCCAAAAAGAAAGAAATCATTATATAAAAAAGCCTTCTGCATTTGTATGTTTATTGTAGCACAATTCAGAATAGCAAAGTTGTGAAATCAACCTAAGTGTCCATCAACACATCATTGAATAAAACAATCTGGTAGATATATGCCACGGAATACTATTCAGCCATAGAAGTGGATGAAATGACTTTTGCAGCAATGTGTATGGAACTGGAGGCCATTACCCTTAGTGAAATGACTCAGAAACAGAAAATCAAGAACTGCATGTTCCCACTTACATGGGCGCTAAACCATGGACATGGACACACTGAGTGGAACGATAGACATTGGAGGCTCCAAACGGTGGGAGGATAGAATGAGGGTGAAAGTGAAATGCTGCCTATCGGGTACAATGTATATTATTTGGGTAATGTTACACTAAAAGCCCAGATATCACCTCTACACAATATATCCATGTAACACAACTGAACCTGTACCCCAAAATCCATGAAAAATCTAAAAAAAATTAGTTTTAAATAAATACATTTTTAAATGCCGTGCATCCTATAATTCAACAATGTATAGCCGATTATTAGCCACTGTTATTTCTGTAAACCAATGAGAATTACTGATCAACAATTTTGTAATCATGCCTTCTCTTCATTTGTACTTTTTTTTCCTTAAAATCTTGAGTTTCTTTTTTGTTCTACAGAGCAGTCCCCAAGGCAACTTGAAAGTGTGTCCTGTACTCTGCTTGATCTCTGCATTTAAGTAAACTCTCTTTCAACTGGAAAAAAATTAGAGAAATGAATGAATGAACACAAAAATAATTTCAAAACAAACTGTACAGTGTACACAGAAGCCTAAAGCAAGACTCTTAATGCTTATCTTATAATTAGTTATTAAAGTCTCTTCTTGGTTGTTTTCTTTTTCTGAATATAGGAGATCAAAGTGAAACCAATAGGTATACGGACAATACTTGGCTATAAATCTATGAACTGAATGTTGACAAATTATACCTTTTTAAATGAGGAGCATTAGGCAGAACAAAAGTCAATGTGTAGCCTATAGTAGATGGGCAATAAATATTTGTATTTCGTGGAAAATGAATAAAACTCTGTTTTATAAAAAGCATGAGGTGTCCTACAAAATTAATAGAAGATCCCCCTTTCTTTTTTAAAATAAAACAAAGTTTTAAAAGGGAAGAAAATTCCAAGAAATTATAAAGATTACATGTGCTTGGTTCCTAGTTTATTGCTTTTCCTCCTTACATATCTTCTTCCTCTCTGTTTAATTCTCTTTCTCCTTCACCTGCTTTTAGTAAACAATCAAATGTTTCTGCCCTCATTTTGTCTATATCTTAATTGTCAAAATCAGAACACATACCTATAAGGCAAGCACAACACGGGTAGGAACACAATGTCCAATCATGGGAAAATATCTTAATTTTTCTCAGTCTCATTCATTTCTCTTATCTTGAAATGGTGGCATCAGTCAAGATGAGCTGGGTTATGCTGTGGTAACGAAAAAAGTGTCAGGGACTTAAGAAAGCAACACGCCATTCCATTATTGTGACTGCTATTTGTACTGCATGTGTGTCGGGGGGTGCTGAACTATGTTGTGCTCACTCTGGACCCCAAGATAATGGAGAAGACACCCTCACAACAGTATCGGGGCCAAGGCAATGAGCACCAGCTTTCCCCAAGTGCAACTGGAAGTAACAGATGCCACTTATTCTTCTATTACATTGACCAAAGCAGGTCATGACTACAACAAACTCAAAAGAAGGGGAAGGACAATCCTGTCTTGTACCCATAAGAAACAGAAGCACTCAAGGGACAGCCCTAATGACTACCATAAACGCCCACCCAATCACACCAGGCAGATGTCTGGGCTTCTGCCCACAGAACCAGGGTACCAGGCAAGCAATAGCAGAGCTCAGATCCCACTTTGTCCCTGCTCACCACCTCCGCTTCCCCAGACATTTTGGACATAGTGAACCTGAAACCAAATAATAGAAGTATAATAAAATACAGTCACCTCACAGGGGGGATGGCTCACGCCTATAATCCCAGCACTTTGGGAGGTCAAGGCAGGTGGATCACTTGATGTCAGGAGTTCCAGACCAGCCTGGCCAACATAGAGAAACCCTGTCTCTACTAAAAATACAAAAATTAGCTGGGCATGGTAGCGCATACCTGCGCTCCCAGCTACTTGGGGGGCTGAGGCAGGAGAATCGCTTGAATCTAGGATTCCGCCTGATTGTAGTTAGCTGAGATCATGCCACTGCACTGCAGCTTGGGTGACAGGGTGAGACTCCATATCTCTCTCTCTCTCTCTCTCTCTCTCTCTCTCTCTATATATATATATATATATATATATATAATCACCTGGGCAGAGTACCTTGATGATCATTTGTGTTTTCACCCAATAAGTTCACCAAGATGCTAAGATTATTTTGCCCTGAACCCACTTGGAACTGCCTGGGTGCTGGCATGTGGCTTTGGGTTGCCTCTCTTACCCGATTCCTTGTTTCAGGGAATGGAATGAGCTTCATAGCCCCTGTGATTCATTTTCACCTTTACCTTATTTTACTTTTGGGCCTCCAAGCTAATGATTACAATTTTCCTTGTCTCTCATTTCCTTTATAGACATTTTAACTTTTCTGTGTGATTTTTTTTAAATGATATAAAGCTATTTGCCTTTTGTTCCTGCAACTTTTATAAAATGTTTCTCTTTTAATTATTCAAGAAAAATTGCCCATAAATTAAAGTTGCTAAATAATGATTTATGGAAAATTTTCAGGCTTGTCATAAAATGGGCCTAATTGTGTCCTCTTCCTGTATTCTTGAGCATGTGCTGTGTGGTAGATGTTCAATTAGGTGCTGGAGAAATCAAGGAGGAAGATCTGAGTCTTCCACCCTCAATGGTTGTCAAGTCGGCTACACAGGGAAGTGGAAATCAGAAGAAAGAATAGGGCACTGGAGAGCCCAGAGAAGGGAACCAAACCCACAGAGAGGCTGGGGGAGGAGGACAAGCTGCCCACATTCCTGGGTCCTGTCTACCTCAGCACCTATCAGCCCACCTTCCAATTGCCAGCATCTCTACCCATTTACCTGTACAAATAGTCCAAGTAAGTGCAAGGTAACTAATATCCTGGCACATTCTCCAACAAGGACTTTCACCAGCTGACATGTCAAACACAATCTCCCAGAAGTTCCCAGCAGAAATGAGCTGCATAGCAGTAGCCTGACAGCTCACACTCATACTATTGACCACCTTCTCATCCCTGTTTCATTTCCTCACTGTCTTAGGAGTGTACCCTGGGACTGCCTTCCAGATAAGCCACTTGCAATTGAATTCTGGTTACAAGGTCTCCCTCTGGGTGGCCCAATCTTGACAGTTATCATTATGGAGAATGTAATTTCTGTGGAATCACAAAAGTTGAAGAGGAATCAGTGAGGTGATATAGGGGAAGGGAATTCCAAAACAGAGAGTCTGGGCCAAAACACATTGGTATGAATAAGTGTCAAGTACCATATGAGGAGGGATGACCCTGGAGTTTCAGAGGTTTCAAGCACTGAGCTCCAGCTCAAAAGCTGTCAAACTGGGCCCACGATAGAATTTGCCAAGTATCCAAATGTATTGAGGACTGGGGACTGCTGGGACATCTAACCTCATGCCAAAAGCATGAAACCAGACTACATGGGTTAAAAAGCCTGGTTCTTCCACTTGTAAGCTGTGCAGCTTTGTAATACTTACCTCTCTGTGGTTCAATTTCTTTATCTGTAAAATGGAGACAGTAATAGTAACTACTAAGTAGTTACGTGATGCTATAATAAATCATTGAATGTTAAGTTCATTGTAAGGTGACATTATGATTATTTGCTAGTTTTTGTTTGTGATTATCTCGGTGATCCCTGAAAGGCAAACCACAAGGGGAAGAAACTCAGTCCTTGCTCTCCAGGACTTCTTGGACTGGTGGGGGACAGAAATATAAACACAAGTAAGAAAGACCATGCGAGGAGGATGATAAATGCCTATAGTGAACATAAAAGTGCTGTAGCAGACCAAAATCAAAAGGTTCACAGCTGGTTACATGGACCAGAGAAGGATTTATAGAAAAGTTTCATGTAGACCTGAACTTGAGAAGCATGTTATATTTGAAGAGGCAAAGATCTAGGGTGGATGGGGAGCTACAGGTGCACTTTCCTGAAGGGCAAATTCATATAAGCTTGGACAGGATGTGTCTGAGAACATCAAGGAAGTCCAGCTTCTTTAGAGGCCAAGCTAGGCGATGGGCAAAAGCTGGAAGGAAGCCACAGAGGGCAAGTTTCCAGGGCTTCATGTGGCAGGGGATGTGGCTTTCAGAACATTTGAGAACCAGAGAAACAGAATCTAAGGGTGGAGACCAGTGGACCAGTGAGGACTTCACTGTGGATGTCCAGACCAGACCTATCTAGACAGGATCCAGCAATGTGGGAGATGAGAAATAAAATAAGTCTTCTCTTTTATTGATTTCAAAATAGTTCTAAGAATAGAAGGCAGTTATAATTTTACAAAGCCAATTACCACCTTCTTTTGCTGTATAAAATATAGAATCAGAGTGACTGTAAAATCACACGAGGTCTATAAAGTGCATAACACAATGTCCAATGCAAAGTAACTGCTGACACTTGGCAGTGACAGTGATAATGATGATGGTGATGATGATGGTATTGTGGAGATGGAGATGGTGATGGTGGTGAAGATGCTAATGATGATGCTATAGCAGCGGTGGTGATTGTGGTGATGATGATAGTAATGGTGGAGATAGTGACGGTGATGATGGGGATTGTAGTGGTCATGTTGGTGATAATGGTCATAGCGTGGTGATGGTAGTGATGATGGTGGTGATAATGTTGGTGACGGTGGTGGCAGTGGTTATGATGTGGCAAAAGGGTGAATGGTGATGGCGGTGGCAGTAATGGTGATGGCGATGATGATAATGGAGAAGATGGTGCTGATGGTAGTGATGATGGTGGTGACAGTGGCTGTGATTATGGTGACGATGATGGTAATGAAGATAGTGATGTGGTGATGATGGTTGTTATGGTGGTCATGTTGATACTGGTAATGGTAATCATGATGATGATGGTGTTACTGATGAGGATTACCATGGTGATTTTTGTGGTGATGGTGATGGCAATGGTGGTGGTGATGGTAGTGATGATGGTAATGGTGGTGGCTGTGGTGATAGTGGTGATGGTGATGTTAGTAGCAATAATGATGGCAGTGGCAATGGTGTTGATACTGATGGTGATGGTGGTGATGGTGATGGGGGCTGACAGTGATGGTAATAGTGGTGATGGGGGTGTTGATGATAATGGGGATTATGGTGCTGATGGTACTGAGGATGATGATGGTGATGTAATGGGGATTATGGTGCTGATGGTACTGAGGATGATGATGGTGATGTTGGTGGAGATAGTGATGGTGACACTAATGATGACGGTTACAGCAGTGGTGATAACGGTGATGGTGATGGGACAGTGGTGATTGTGGCGATGATAATGGTGATTACTTGGATGGAGATGGTGGTGATATTACGTTTTATGGGAGAGGATGAAGCTGTTTGGAGCAGAATGTAGGCACCAGGCCTGAGCAGGTACCAGTAAGAGAGTTCTACTGTCTAGACATTTATCAGATTGGGACTCAGGTGGATCTTCTCCTCAGACACCTCATCATGGATAGAAAACTGTGTCTGTCACAAAAGGATCACATGTTCCTGTTAACCACAGGAACAAAATTAGATTTTTCCTGGCATTCACACCTCTGACCTCCAGAAGGGACCATGAATAAGAAGGAGATGGGAGATGGTTAGCTTTAGTAAAGAGGGAGGGGAGGAAGAGAGTGAACAGGGAGATCAGCGGAAGGGGGAAGAGTGAAAGAGAGGAAAGAAACCAGACTTGTCCACAGAGGTGTCCACATGTTCATCACCCAGCCTGAGAGAGTCCCTGTCTTCTGAGAGGGTTGATTCTGGGCTTGTCCAGCAGGGGCCGTGGGGACAGCTGCAGGAACAGGAGGCTGTGCCATCTACTGGCCATTGCTCTGAGCAATAAAACCCTGCACACCCAGGTAGCCCAGAGCAGCAAGGACAGAGCCAAGCAGAGGGGCCTCCGCAGAACCCGTACAGCGCTAGGGAGTATTTAGTCTGTAGAGTTTCTTCCTTCAAGGCCCTATGTCGAACCCAGGGCCTATGTCACACCAGGGCCACCTTCAGAGCCTGCTCCCGAGGGTGAAGCTGGAGTAGAAGGCGCCTGAGTGGACTGTCATCCGTGGGTGAATGCTGCTGTCTGGTGTTCAAGGTGGTGAAGTGGAGGATGCAGGTCCCAGCTTACAGAGGTTCTCTTTAAACTCATGAACCCAGCAGGATTTACAGGGAAGGTGGCTGCGGGCACAGGAATTCCCCTGTAGCTTTTGGTTTATCTGCGACCTTGGAGGAGTCTCTTCATGATGTCTTCATCCTCATGTGTCACATTTCAACATATTGTCCTTTTCTTTCTCGTGGGGTTGGATGATTGCCACTCTGCGAGCCTCTTCCCACCTTAGTTCCCATCATATGCCCTCCATCTCTCAGAAATCAGCCACTCACCCTGCCTGCCAACTCTGACACAGCCCAGGTTCCCTTTCAGACACCTTCCAAGCCATGAGTTATAGACTCTGGGTTCCTGTAATTCATGCTTTTTTAGATTAAGAATTGCTAATGAAGATTTTCCAAATATGGTTGGCAAAGATTAAAATTGACTACCACTAATTCATAATGGAAAGCCATGTGGTACTGTGCCAAATGAAGGCCATGATCAAAATTGAGAGGTGTCCTCCCCTGCACTCTCGTAAAGCCTGAACCTCTAGGCTGGATCCAGGGAGTAGCATTTGAGATCCACATTCCTACATGCATAATGTCCCAACACTCTATCAGGACAACCCTGGATTCGTCTCCAAACCCCCAGCCCTGACAATCTGCTCATCCTCACCTCTGCCTTGGCTGAGTAACCATCCTGTGACTTACTCAGGCCTGGGTTGGAGTTCTGTTCTTTCCTCCCCACTGCACCCTCACTCCAGCCCTCAGCAAGTCCTGCCCCGCCGCCTCTCACAGGCATCCTGAGACTCCTGTGCTCCACCTCCCGACCACTGCACAGGCCCAGGTCACCGTCCTCTCTTTCCTGAGCAACTGCAATGTCCTCCTGACTCTTCTCCATCCTCCCATTCTCACGGACTAAAAGCCTGTTCCTTCCCTGTGGCCATGGCAGCCTTCTAATCATATAAAAGGTGTCTGGTCATGTCCTAACATTTCAAAGGCTTCTCATTTCATTTGGAGTAAAATAGAAATCCTTCAGCAGGGTGTGCAAGGTCTGGCAGGAATTGATGTCTGCTCATCCACCAAACCCAGTCTGCTTACCTCTCCTGCCGGCCAGTCCCTCTCGTTTTACGAGCTTCCACAGGTTGGGATCATTTCCAGCTAGGGGTCGGTTTATGATTTTGTTGCATTAAACACCCTCTTGTTGGCTTTCTGAAGCTGCCTCTTTCTCCTCCTTAAAAGTCTGGCTCACATGTTATTTCCTCAAATCAATCCTTCCTGATCATTCTCTGCAGTTAGAATTTGACTTGGCCAGGAGTTCGTTTAAGGCAATATTGTACCCATTTCATTCTCTGTAATGTGTCTGTGCTTCTCAGAATCCTTGGAATGTGGAGGACACTCAGTGTGCAGACTGGATGAACATGCCTTTATGAGGTGTCAGAGACTTTCCCAGTGTGGATAAGATGATTCCATGTGGATAGCTTGCTGGCAGCCCCCATGTGGTGATGATGACTAACTGTTAGAACTGCCGTTTCAATGGCTAGTGTTTTAATTACTTTTGGATTTTTTGAAAAATAGTGAAATCTTAGAAGGAAATATCAAAGTGCAACTGGGGAAGGATAAGAAATGGCCCTGGGGAGGGTGGCAGGAAGCACAGGGTGTCCCAGAAGAGGAATGCTGGAACCCCACCAGCAACATCGTCACCCTTTCTCCAGGGCTTCTCTGTGCCAAGCAGATTGTCAAAAACCTCTTACACATCATCATTTTGTTCTTCACGAATTCCCAAAATATAGAGAGATTCTTTTTCTGATGAGAAGATAGTTCCTGGCATACAACAGGCACACCATAACCTTATTTTGGTGGAATGCATGGAGGCATCCCATGTCCACTCTTAAGGAGAGGAGATGGCTGGAGAGTTCCAAGATTCCAGGCAGAGCTGAGCAGTGATGAGATCACAGTGTGGAGTCCGACACTTTCTGTTGCAGGTTCCTTGTCTGAAAGATGTGGAAAATACATTTTATAAAGATTGTTGGAGAATCCATTGATTCACTCAGCTAATTCCTTACTGAGTCCTGTGCTAGGGCTGAGACCACAGCATTGAGCAAGTAGACGGTGTGCCATGTGCATGGAACAAAGGAAGCAGAGAGGCACAGGCACCGCAGCTGATGGACACCCCCTTCTTTCCTTCTCAGCCTGTGAGTCTCACGAGAAGAGGGCGCCTTGGAGTAGAGTGTGCCCACTGGTGGGAAGCACAGGAGGTAAAGTGAGGCATCTCCAATGTGATGCTACCCTCGGAAAATGCCACGGTGCTGCTGAACTCCAACAGTCATAACAAATGCTTCAGTGGGAACGCAGAGACCTCAGAGAACAGCAATGAGGGGTTCTGGGGGAACACAAGAGGTGCTGAATGGAGTGAGCCATCAGGGGACCCGTAGTGGGCAGCTCTCAGGCTCCTGAGGGATTGGTGCCTTTTTCAGGGTCATGCACACACACACAGTGTCAAACACACATACAGTCTCATGCAATAGTGTACTAGTATATAGAAAGCCTGCTGTATAAATATTTCCTGGTAATGAATTTCCTGAAAAACATGAAACTCTTTATGTTCATGCAAAAATCTAGAAAAACTCCTTGCAGGGTGCAAAAAATCTAAAAGAGTGTTTGCAAAGTGTTGCACACAGCATAAATGTGGCTATGAGTTAATACATGCTCCTAATTCCATTTTCAAAGATTCCTCAAAAAATACATTGAAATTATTCCGTGTACAAAAGCATCCATTCAGAGATACCAATGCACATTAGAATATTCATTAAAACATAAAATACTTGCAACAAGAATCTGACTAATTCTCTTCCAAACTTCCTAGTTGATTCTGTTCTTCATACCCTTTGTGTTTTGCGGGGAAAGGCTAACACATATCAGCAACCATGAGAAAGAGTGTCCTGTGAAGATAAATTGGGAAACACTGATCTAGAAGAATGTTTTGCTTTCTGTGAGTTCTAGTACACAGAAAGCAAGTAAATATATTGATGATAATGGAATGAAGGTTTATAATTGTCCAAGAAAGGAGTCACAACTATAGAAAGGAGGGGACTGGAAAGAATCTCATTGCTTTGGGGTTTGGCGTCGATATTAAAAACTCAGAGTTTTTAATACCTAAATAGGTAATAGAACAATAGCTATCTACACGTGGGTATGTTTTTGTGTGTATTTTGTAGCACTGACCAACAGACAAGGCCCAGAACAAGGTTCCTCACCTTCTGCACTGTGGCCATTTGAGACCTAGGAATTCTTTTTCTGGAAATATCCTGTGCATTGCAGAATGTTGATCAGCATCCCTGCCCTCTCTCCCTAAATGCCAGTAGCACCTGCCTTACAAATTGGAACAAACAAAAACATCCCTAGACGTTACCAAATGTGCCCTGGGAAGCAAAACTGTCCCAGGTTGAGAACCACTGACTGAGGCCTCACGGCATTCCAGGAGCGGTGAGTACAGGCAGCACGCGGGAATTGCTTTCTGCATTCACTGCAGATTCCAACCACTGATTCTCAGCTTGGATCAGAGAAAGTAAAACATAAATCTGGGACTTCTTGTTATATCAGAAAGTAAGGATAGGCTCAAATAATGATGGAAATATATCAAGAGGACACAGGATGCAGCTTAAAGGGGCTCCCACTAAACTACGCTGAGGTAATTTTCACATTCTAATAAACAAGAGCAATAGATTCTAATTCACTGAATAAAATAAGAAACCATGAGTCAGATAGATCTATAGAAAGATAGATGACTAACAGATAGTTGGATAGGTAGGTAAAAGACAAAAGTATTTCCTTGCAGTCAAATGAATGCCATTTTTAAAAAATGAAATTAGGAATACAATTTGAAAGCAATCATAGTAACAATTGATTCCAACAAGAATTATTATTGTATGCTAAAGCTAGAGAGCAAAATGAAAGCTTGATAAGTGAGACAGATATATATATTTCAGTATTGCTCCATGAAACACTTACTAACTATAAAATACAGAAAAGTAAGCTGTACTGTGGAGAGACCTGTCAGATACCATCTGAACCTAGAGATCAAAGTTAGTGTCTATCAGCCGGGGGACAGCGTTGTTATGGCCTCCTGGTAGGAGGTACTGAGGGACACAAGATCACATCTACAATTCTCCTCTGAAAATCTGCATAGCCTGAATCTCATCCATTGACAAAGCCCGGCTGAGGACATTCTATGAAATCGCCAGTTATCTTCAAAAATGACAAGATCACAAAGATAAGAAAGACTGAGAAATGGTTTCAGATGAGAGGAGACTGAGGCCGCCTGACAACGACACATGGTTGATGAATTGCATAGACGACAGATTAGACGACACTGTGGACCCATGCTAGTGCCGTGATTCTGCTCACTGCACTGAGGCTGTGCTGGAGAATGTCCTTGGCCTTAGGGGACACACACGAGAATGTCTAAGGACAAAAGGAGTCACGCCTGCAACTTCCTCTGAAATGGCTGAGGAAACGCTGTAACAGTGCGTACACATAAAGAAAGAGGGGAAAGCACGCGAGACAGAATGTGAGGAGTGGGAGGGTCTGGGTGTGTACAGGAGCTCTTTATATTACTCTTGCTGCTTTTTGTAAGTTTGAAGTCACTTCAAAGCTACAGTTAAGAAGTTTATTATTACTTCTTTTCTAATAAATATAGAAAAATAAAATTGCTTCATTTTTTCTATATTTATTAATGGCATTCTTTTTACTCCAAGGAAGTATTTTCCTCCTTTATCTGTAACTATCCATCTCTCTACTTGTTAATCATCTATTTATCCATAGATGTAGATGACTCATGGTTTCTTATTATACTCAATGAGTTGTAATCTTTTACTATCATTTATTTGAATGTTTAAATTATCTCAGAGATAATTAGTGAGAGCCCCTTTAAGCTGCTTCCTATGTCCTTACATATTTCCATCATCTTTTATCTTTTACAAAAATCTAAAAATTAAAATACAACAAAGTGCTGCCTCAGCCCTGAGATCCAGCCCCACCCAGAACACGCATGCCTGTGGGCTCAGCTTGTTGGAAGGTCCCGGCTCATGCTTCCCAGCCTAGCATGGACTTACCAGCCAAGCCACAGCACCATGAAGCTACAAGGAAGCTGGTTACTAAGGATGCGCTTCACCAGCGTCCACACCCTGTACTGTTCCTTGAAGCAGAGAAATGGGATGTGAGACGGCAGGGACTGGGGCATTGGAGAGAATGTATGGGCAGAGGCTGAGGAAGAAGAACCCTCTGCTTCCACCAGACGTGTTGCCTCACAAGGGGACAGTGACATTCCCCACCCCTTACTCTACCTGCATCTCCTTCTCCAGCACAGAGGGGTCAGTACTCTTTGCAAGGCCCCTTCTTCTGTTTCCTCCTGTGTTTTCACCATAAGTCCCCTCTCCAACATGCACAGCCCTACCAGGATGGGCCTGTGAATCTGGTACCACATTGCCAACAACGGGTAGAGGTGGGAATGGAAGTAGAAGGGGGTGAATTCTTCATCCGGAGTAACAGAGTAATCAATGGATCACAGACTATAGGCCAAAAAAGGACTCTCTGAAGCCATGAACTTTGACCTGCTCAACTTTATAGAGAAGGAAGAGAGGTCCTGAAAATGGAGCTGTCTGCACTTGGAGGACTCCTTAGAAGCCAACACTTCCCAGACATCCCAGGATGGAAGAGAGTAGACAGAGAAAGTCAGCCTCGATAGCAGGAGTTCAGCCAAACACTGCCAGCATGAAACCCACCAGCTTCCTGGGTGCATATGTGCCATGTCACACCAGTGTTTTTCCAGGATTCAGGGGGGTGTGGCAGGATGAATGGACAGCTGGCTCCCTCGCTGGAACTAAAGTATACATCCCTGCCCTGTGCCACGCAGCTAGCAGCGCCTCTCTCCAGAAAATGCAGAGTAGACCTCCATTGCCGTTGTGCATGGTCATGGGTCTTGCTTGGCCCAAAGGATGTTAACGCTTAGGACAAGCACAAAGACTTTTACCCTGCATATGTGAGAGACTGGTCCTCCTGCTCTCCTCTGAGCCTCCATGAGAAGAACCTGGGCCAAACAGGCACCACCCCTTTAGCCTGGGCCTCAGCATGAAGACACAAATCAGGCCAGCACCAGACCCGCTGATCCCCAGCCCATGTGCAGGCGGCAGAGCATGACAGGAATAGCTTGTTGCTGTCAGCCTCTGAGCAGCCCTTGAATCCCAGATCTTCCCTCTGACACAGCTTACCCAAATGAGAAGGAAACAGAAAAACAATTCTGGTAATATGACAAAGTAAGGTTATTTAACACCCCTAAAAGATTACATCAGCTCACCAGCCATGGATCCAAACCAAGAAGAAATCTTTGAATTGCCAGAAAAGGAATTCAGAAAGTCAATTATTTAACCAGGATTGACTTAGCAATGAGGGCTCTTTTTCGTTCCATATGAACTTTAAGGTAGTTTTTTCCGATTCTGTGAAGAAAGCCATTGGTAGCTTGCTAGGGATGGCATTGAATCTATAATTTACCTTGGGCAGTAAGGCCATTTTCATGATCTTGATTCTTCCTACCCATGAGCATGGAACATTCTTCCATTTGTTTTTATCCTCTTTTATTTCATTGAGCAGTGGTTTGTAGTTCTCCTAGAAGAGGTCCTTCACGTCTCTTGTAAATTGGATTCCTAGGTATTTTATTCTCTTTGAAGCAATTGTGAATGGGAGTTCACTCATGATTTGGCTCTCTATTTGTCTGTTATTGGTGTATAAGAATGCTTGTGATTTTTGTACATTGATTTTGTATCCTGAGACTTAGCTGAAGTTGCCTATATGCTTAAGGATATTTTGAGCTGAGATGATGGGGTTTTCTAGATATACAATCATGTCATCTGCAAACAGGGACAATTTGACTTCCTCTTTTCCTACCTTTTTTTCCTTCTCCTGCCTGATTGCCCTGGCCAGAAATTCCAACACTATGTTGAATAGGAGTGATGAGAGTGGGCATCCCTGTCTTGTGCCAGTTTTCAAAGGGAATGCTTCCGGTTTTTGCCCATTCAGTATGATATTGGCTGTGGGTCTGTCATAGATAGCTTTTATTATTTTGAGATATGTCCCATCAATACCTAATTTATTGAGAGATTTTAGCATGAAGAGTTGTTGAATTTTGTCAAAGGCCTTTTCTGCATCTATTGAGACAATCATGTGGTTTTTGTCATTGGTTCCGTTTATATGCTGGATTATGTTTATTGAGTTGTGTATGTTGAACCAGGCTTGCATCCCAGGGATGAAGCCCACTTGATCATGGTGGATAAGCTTTTTGATGTGCTGCTGGATTCGGTTTGCCAGTATTTTATTGAGGATTTTTGCATCAATGTTCATCATGAATATTAGTCTAAAATTCTCTTTTTTTTGTTGTGTCTCTGCCAGGATTTAGTATCAGGATAATGCTGGCCTCATAGAATGAGTTAAGGAGAATTCCCTTTTTCTGTTGATTGGAATAGTTTCAGAAGGAATGGTACCAGCTCCTCTTTGTACCTCTGATAGAATTCGGCTGTGAATCCATCTGGTCCTGGACTTTTTTTGGTTGGTAAGCTATTAATTATTGCCTCAATTTCAGAGCCTGTTATTGATCTATTCAGAGATTCACCTTCTTCCTGATTTAGTCTTGGGAGGGTATATGTGTTGAGGAATTTGTCCATTTATTCTAGATTTTCTAGTTTATTTGTGTAGAGATGTTTATACTACTCTCTGATGGTAGTTTGTATTTCTGAGGGATGAGTGGTGATATCCCCTTTATCATTTTTTATTGCATATATTTGATTCTTCTCTCATTTCTTCTGTATCTGATCTTTGACAAACCTGACAAAAACAAGAAATGGGGAAAGGATTCTCTATTTAATAAATGGTACTGGGAAAACTAGCTAGCCATATGTAGAAAGCTGAAACTGGATCCCTTCCTTACACCTTATTCAAAAATTCATTCAAGATGGATTAAAGACTTAAATGTTAGACCTAAAACCATAAAAATCCTAGAAGAAAACCTAGGCAATACCCTTCAGGGCATAGGCATGGGCAAGGACTTCATGTCTAAAACACCAAAAGCAAAGGCAACAAAAGCCAAAATTGACAAATGGGATCTAATTAAACTAAAGAGCTTCTGCACAGCAAAAGAAACTACCATCAGAGTGAACAGGAATCCTACAGAATGGGAGAATATTTTTGCAAACTACTTATCTGACAAAGGGCTAATATCCAGAATCTACAATGAACTCAAACAAATTTACAAGAAAACAACAAACAACCCCATCAAAAAGTGGGCAAAGGATATGAATAGTCACTTCTGAAAAGAAGACATTTATGCAGCCAAAAGACACATGAAAAAATGCTCATCATCACTGGCCATCAGAGAAATGCAAATCAAAACCACAGTGAGATACAATCTCACACCAGTTAGAATGGCGATCATTAAAAAGTCAAGAAACAATAGGTGCTGGAAAGGATGTGGAGAAATAGGAACACTTTTACACTGTTGGTGGCATTGTAAACTAGTTCAACCATTGTGGAAGTCAGTGTGGCGATTCCTCAGGGATCTAGAACTAGAAATACCATTTGACCCACCAATCCCATTACGGGGTATATAACCAAAGGATTATAAAACATCCTGCTATAAATACACGTGCACACGGACGTTTACTGCGGCACTATTCACAATAGCAGAGACTTGGAACCAACCCAAATGTCCAACAATGATAGACTGGATTAAGAATATGTGACATATATACACCAAGGAATACTATGCATCCACAAAAAATGATGAGTTCATGTCATTTGTAGGGACATGGATGAAGCTGGAAACCATCATTCTCAGCAAACTATTGCAAGGACAAAAATCCAAACACCACATGTTCTCACTCATAGGTGGGAATTGAACAATGAGAACACATGGACACAGGAAGGGGAACATCACACACCGGGGCCTATTGTGGGGTGGGGAAGGGGGAGGGATGGCATTAGAAGATATAGCTAAAGGTAAATGAAGAGTTAATGAGTGCAGCACACCAACATGGCACATGTATACATAGGTAACAAACCTGCATGTTGTGCACATGTACCCTAAAACTTAAAGTATAATAATAATAAAAAAGACCGCATGCCCAGGTAGCCCAGGGCAGCGAGGACAGAGCCAAGCAGATGGGCCTCTGCAGAACCCGTACGGCAATCAGGGAGTGCTTAGTTTGCAAAATCCCTTTCTCCAAGGCAGATTCTATGACCTTCAGAGGGTTACCTTCAGAGCCTGCTCCCCAGGGTGAGGCTCGAGTTGAGGCACCCGAAGGGCTGATCATCCATGGGCGAATGCTTTCCTCTCATGGTCACTGTGGTGAAGTGCAGCATGCAGAACCTAGAGGTTCTCTGCAAACTCATGAACTGAGCAGGATTTACAGGGCAGGTGGCTGCGGGCACAGGAATTGCCCTGTAGCTTTGTGGTTTATCTGCCGCATTTGAGCATTCCCTTTGTGATGTGTTCATCTTCACATGTGATGTTTCAGCATATCGTCAACTCCTATATCATAGGGTGAGGAGGTTGCCAACTCTGCAAGCCTCTTCTCACTTAGTTCCCCTCGGACACACTCCATCTCTCAGGGCCCAAAAGCACACCATTCCTGCCAACTCTGACACAGCTCAGGCATCCTTCTCAGACACCCTCAATGCCATGCACACTTGTGTGTAAACACATTCATAAACTTCAGAGTGCAATGGAGTTTCTACAAGCTCTCAATGAACTCTCATATTAATGGACTTTGTTCTGGAGACGTGACCAGCCGTTGTCAATTCCCTTCCCCTTGCCTGCCCCTGAGTACAAAGATGGGAACTAGGCAATGGACTTCCAAGTCTTACTCACCCCTGGGGAAATAGAGCTCAGGTCCAGCCAACAACTGCTAAGCACACGGCCAGATTACTACTAAGAGTATCTGCTGGATAAACAGAGAAAAGCCCCCTGAGGAGAGTTCTCTCTCTCTCTCTCTCTCTCTCTCTCTCTCATCTCCTCCTGCTCCTACTCCTCACCTTTCAGGCTGTAATGTGGGACAGGATGTCTAGAGCTATGGTGTCCACATTTCACTCATGAGCCGTGTGCCCAAGAACAAAAGCCCAAGGAACAATGGAGAAGGTGGAAGTAAACCACCTGGGCCCCTGCTGATGACGCTGCTCCAACTCTGTGAACACCACCCCCATGGCCTTTGGTAAATAACCAGTGTCATCATGGGAGAGGTGGCCAGTGTTTCTCAGGACTCCTGCTACCTGAGGCCAGGACGCTCCTAGGAGCGATGGAGCTGACACATTACTTAGTGTCAGTCCCAGAGCCAGGGTGGCAAATGAAGCTTACTGTGTGACAAGAACATAATTAAGCTGAAAATAACATGACCTGACACCTTACCCTCAACCTACCTCCTATTTCTTTACTTACGAGTACAAGGGGTTTCTGGTACCTGCCCAACCTTCCTCATCAGGTGGATCAAAGAAAATTTTATGAGTGAAACTATTTCACCAAGTGCAATACAGATGGACACTTTCATTTGCATTTCACTAAGGATGAAGAGGGGAAAAAAAAGACCCAGCTGAGTAAGAGATTTTTGGGAACAAATAACTTTCCAGAGGAAGCACTGGTTTTCTTCAGCAGGTCTCAGAAGTGAGAACATTAGGATCATCTGTTGAAGAGAGATATCCAATCTCCTAAACAAAAATGTTCCAAGCGTTCACAGATCTAACACCCACTGTAGTTTAAAAGGCAGGATATTTGTGGTGTGGGTCCTGACTCCACCATCTCTTGGTTAGGGTTCCTGGAAACAGACTCAGATGGAGATTCACAGGCAAGAGGCTCACTGAGGCATATGCTGGGAAGGCAGGGGCATGGGGCAGGGCAGAGGCAGAAGTCAGGTGGGGGTGCAGCTCAGCAGAGGCCACAGCCAGGCCCATGGATAGCTCTGCGGTGGGGATGGCCTCAGAGTGGTGGCATATTGGGGCAAAAAAATCAGGCCTTTGTGTCCCATAGAAGTCATTTATTTGAAATAGGAAATTCCAGAAAGGGCGTGAATTTGGAAAAAGCAGCTTCCCTAGACTCAGATCAATGCCCACAGAGGGATCCTGCTGTGAACCATCAGTGGTCACACTCCCAGCAGCTGAGAGAATGAAGTCTCACCGTTAAAGGGGAAATTGTAGGGGGAGCCCCACTGAGAGACTGGGGGATGTAATCTCTAGGAGACTCAGTTAACTTATCTGTATAATGGGAAGAATTATTGCCATTACGGCATGAGGTAATTTAAGAAATAAATGAAAGAGTATATTTGAAAAAGTGACACTGAGCCCTGTATTATGTTATGTAATCATTGGTTAGTAAGAGATGCATATCCGCAAAGGGGGTAAGATGGGTGACACCTGGCAGCATTTCAGATGCCCCCAGAGAGACCTGCAGGTCTCTCTGAAGTGTGACAGTAACTCAGACTGAAGCAGTGGAGGATGTGAATTATTGGGCCCAGGATCCTATTTACAGATGGGTAGACTGATGCCCTAGAGAACACACAACTTCCTCTTGGTTCCACAGCCTGGTTCCCAGGGCTCCTTCTTCTGTGCTTCTCCCCAGTTCTGACAAGTTGCGTCTCCAGGATGCCCTGTGCAGGGAAAGCATTCAATTCTCTTCTGCAATAGCACGTTTAAGACAAGTGGGTGTGTGATCCTAGAAATACTGGAGCCAAAAACCCACTCAGAATGGAGGCATTAGAGAGGAAGTCTCCTGTTGGCCTAAAACATCCACTCAGAATGGAGGCATTAGAGAGGAAGTCTCCTATTGGCCTAAAACATCCACTCAGAACGGAGGCATTAGAGAGGAAGTCTCCTGTTGGCCTAAAACATCTATTCAGAATGAAGGCATTAGAGAGGAAGGCTCCTATTGGCCTAAAACATCCACTCAGAATAGAGGCATTAGAGAGGAAGTCTCTTACTGGCCTAAAACATCCATTTGTGTGAAGCCTCTCATCTCCTACTGATAAATGAGGGAATAAACAAATCTGAGTTAAATGGAGGAAATAAGATGCTCTAAGGGCTGAAGGCTAGAAACTGGAAGTTAGCTGAAATTTCATCCTCAGATGACAGTCTTCCTAGAAGGAATACCGTGTCCCTTCCCCTTGGGCCAGCAGAATTCAGTTAATCGTTTGCACTGGCACAGAGAAAACAAGTTACCAGGGAGGCCTTGGGAATATCACCCCTGCCAGCCGGCAGGGGGTGACTGTGTGCCTTGCAGGTGGTAGTGTGGGCAGCTCATGAAGGCAGGAATGAAGCCCCAGGCAACTCCAGTGACTCAGTCACAGTGAAGTGCTTGTGTGTGCATGAAACCGATGGAGAGCACTGTCCCTGCATCCGGCTCTTTCACGTGTGTAGGTTGTGGCTGGGATGAATTACTTCTTTGATGTGGAGATGGGGCAAAACACACGTGCCAAGTCCCAGCCTAACTTAGACAACTGTTCCTTCCATGACCAGCCAAAACTTCAGGAGGTATGTGCCTGATGTGGGTCAGGGGACAATTGCGCACTGCAGATGTGTGTGTGTGTGCCCCTTCACATGTTTTGAAGGGTATGTGTGTAAGCACATCGGTATGCCTAGAACAGGGTATGCAGGCATGGATACGTCTATATGGGGAGATGCATGTGTGTTTGTGCACACACAGGCAGATGTGTGTTGGGAGGGACATGGATGTGTGTGCATATGAAGTTATATGTCTGTGCATGCACATGTGAGTAGGTGTGGACGTGTTGTTTTGCACATGGAAAGGTGCATGTGTACACACACCTGTGCAAGTGTGTGGGGGTGGTGCATGGGAGTGTGTGTGTGCGTGTGGTTGTGTGGGGGAAATATGGACGTTTTTGCATAGATCCATGTAGGTGAGGGTTGGGGTGAGTTCATGTAGTTGCCTATGTGTGTGCATGTAGGTGGGGTGGTGTGGAGAGGGGTGATGAATTTGATTTGCTAAGAGGGCTTCAGCTTGGGAATTGGGGTACTGGGAGCTCCACGTTGTGTGCTTAGTGTTGTTGCCTGCTGAACCATAGGAAGCAGCTGCAGGACTGGGTGCTGGGCAGGGAGATGGGGCTCTGTCTAATACCAGCCTCAGGCACCTGCCCACAGCCACAGCCACACTGAGTAGAGGGACCTAGAGGCCTGTTAGCTGCAAAGCCCTGGACCTGCCCCGCTCACCCAATACCAGTCTCTCCAAGGACCTGCTTGTTCTTGTGAGGTCTCCAATCAGGGAAGACCCACACTCCCCTTCTTGCCCGCTCCCTAAGCCCCAGATCTTTGAAGGGGAGCTGCCCTGCCCTGGCATCTTCCCGCTGGCCCCTCTTAGTGCTGGCCTAGGCACAGGAGGTGGAAGGAGCTGGGGGGCAGTGATCTGCCTCCCCATGTCCTCCACCCTTAGGGCTCCCGAGACCTTGCACAGGCTGCTTCTCACAGGGCTGTTATGGGGCAGGACCCCTGCAGGCTGGAAATGGGGGTAATGCCACCTGGTGACCTGGAGCCTTCCATCCCCACCTGGGAGGAGGAATGGAGTCATCACTGCACAGTTTCGTTCAGTGCTCTAGGACTCAGAAGGAGCAGGTGGGGGCACAGTGTCTCACCTCCATCCATCCTTGCCCCCACTCTGATGTCTCATGCCTGAGCGTCTTCCGCTTTAACTGCAGCCCACACTGATTGTCCCTCTCTCTTTCCTTTCACAGAAACAATTCTGCTCTTTCCAGATCTGTGAAGTTCCCTGGGATCACAGAATGTCCTTGGTGAAATCCACGTGTCAGAATGTCTAGGGGTTTGTAGCAGGCCAACTGCACCAACCACTCCTGCTCCCATGCCACTGTAGTGCTCTCACCCTTGAATTTGTGGCTCCTGCCCTGGGGGAGGTCTCCTCTGTGGGCCTGCACCAGGAGACCGGCAGAGAAGACATCAGGAGGCCTTTCTTCACAGCAGGGGTTTCTGCCCTGCCTCCTTGCTTCTTATAGCCCTGGTGCATGTTGCATACGCCGCCTTCTCCTGCAACTAAGCAGTAGCATCGGCTCCCTCTGAGTTCTTGGCTGTCCGGGGCTGTGCAAACAGGAAGGGTTTTGGCAGACACTTTATGAAGTTCTCCTTGTCCACCAGCCCCCTCCTCCAACTCTGACCTCTTCCAAAGGGAGCAGCCCAGGTTCTAATGTGAGTAGTGCCTCTTTTGATCAGTTCCATGAGGGTGTGCCCTACGCAGGGAAGTCATACCCTATGCTGGACAGGGAGATTGTGTCCTACACTGGGAGGTAGTGCCCTGTGCTGGGAGGCTATGTGCTATGATGAGAGGTGGTGTCCTATGCTGAGAGATGGTGCCCTATGCTGGGAGGCTGTGTCCTATGCTGAGAGGTGGTGTCCTATCCTGGGAGATTGTGCCCTATGCTTGGAGGTTATGCCCTACGCTGGGAGGCAGTGCCCTGTGCTGGGAGGTTGCACCCTAGGAGCATTGTTCACGTTCACACCCACTAGACCTTTTTCTGGACTTGGATTTAAAGCAAGTCGTCATGTCAAGCTTAACATAAAGAATGAAGAAATTAAAACATTCAGGACTGTAATGCAGTGGACGCTCTTCAGGTTTCAAGAAAGACATTCTCATTAATAAAGAACATCACTTCATTGTCACTAGCATTCCAAAGAACAATGGATATTTCTGCCCTGAACAGGAGACTACAGTCTTAAGTCACATAGCCCACCCTGCACAGTCCCCTTTGCCATTTCAGGATACAGGGGGGCAGCCTCATGGCCGGTGCCCTGAGCAGGGCTCTCCAATACTTTCCATGCTCAGAGTCACATTGAACAAGGGCTGCTGCCATGAACACAACAGAGGGCAGGGGCGCAAAATGATAAGAGGAAATCTGCCCAAATTGCCCAGAGGCCAACACACATGCACCACACCTAGAAATCCAGAGTGGGAAACACATGTACAGGGAGAGTGGAGAGCATCTACATCCATTTCATCTCCACTTGGACTTGATTTTACAGAGGTCTTTGGGATCTGCGAAGTGAAGCACCACCCAGGAGGCTGTGACATGGGAGACTTGAGTCTGGGCCTCATCCTCTTGGGGGTGGGCAGGTGTAATCACTCAGGCTTCTGCTGGGAGAGAGGGGTTGCATGCAGAGTAGGAGGTGCTCAGAGTGGTGACTGGGGTGAAGACATCTCTGCAGGGAGTTGCTCATGATTTTCTACCTGAATGGAAGATCTTTGACACAAGCAACCACCATCAAGACACACAACGAAGAGATGATTTTGTGTAAACCAGCCACTTCTCAGACACAATTCTCTCTCCCTTGAGTTGGGAGTAAAGTGGGGGCTGTATGCTTGGCTCCCCCCACCTTCTCCCAGTGTGTCTGCTCTCTAGGAGGGAAGATGTGGATAGGGACGCTGAGGGTGAGCAGGT